>NW_021620632.1:3764525-3774402 GCF_004785775.1 Grammomys surdaster
AGAGAGAGAGAGAGAGAGAGAGAGAGAGAGAGAGAGAGAGAGAGAGACAGAGACAGAGACAGACAGAGACAGACAGAGATGCAGTATCCTGCTCTAGCTGCCATGTGTCCATGAGTGTTTGTATACATATGCATGCATCACACACACACAACATACACTCAAACCAGTATGTAGCAATTAAACATGCTACATGTTTCTATCATTATGATCATTATGATAGGTCTCAGTCTGTAACCTTATATTGTTGTGACTGGTAGAAAAATATTTATGTTCCTGCCTTGATGAAAATGCCCTAAGTTAGATAGCTTGAACCACAACTTCTGTTTCTTCTAGTGTTGGGAGGTAAGAAGGTAGAGATTGAGGTCTACAAGAATTGCTCCTTGATAAGCTATGCTTTCCTAAATTATTGATGGCTTCCATGGCAGACAGTAGCTCTGATGGCTGGTATTCTGACTTGGGCACTGATTGTCTTGTCTCGTGAAGGTCACCTCATAAGATGCTCTAAACACAACTACTTCCCCAAGGACTCTTCATGCCATCTAATTACATTGGAGGAGGGGCACAGCTTCTACTTGGGATGTTAGGGAAGGCATGAGCATCCAGTCTGTAATATTCCCCTACTAGATTGTTCTGCAGGACAGAGAGCCTTCATGGCCATAGGCACAGCCTTGATTGAAGCTCAGCCCAGCCTAAAAGGAGAGAAAAACATAGGTACCTAGAACCCACAGTGGTTGGTGTCAGATCTTCTTCTGCCTGGAAGCAAGAAAAACTCAAGTATGGACAAAAGGAGTATAATATGATGAAGTCAAGAGAAGCACAAGTTCTGGGAAACTGGCAGATTTGTGCAGAATTGTAGCTCAAACAGAAGTCTCAAGGAAACCACACACCACACTTTTCAAATGAAAATGGGAGTTACTAACAGCAGATGTGACAGCTCACATTGAGATACATGCCTAACATGAAAGGTTCATAGGAGGTTTGTGCAAACAAAGGAGTCTAGGTCATCTGGATCAATGACATTTTGTGTTAATCTACTTGTGGACTGGGATGCTGTGTCCCTGACTTCCATCAAACTATAAGAATCTACTTAGAACTCCTTACAGACGTCTGGAGTGCTTCAATGAGCAGAGGAGAAATTTTTAACATTAATACTATTTACAACTGATTGATTTATGAGCCACATACTTAGGAAATCTATATAGAGCAGAATAAAAGGTGATACTATTATAGGCTGTCAGACATGGAAGCCCAGACTGCAATCCAGCCAGGTGTGCCCAGACTTTAACACTTATTTGCTCCAAACTCACACCTCATCTTCTTGGTTAAGTATTTAGGAAACTCATAATTTTTAGTTCTCTGAATACTTTCCCCAAACCTTTGGGTTTGGAAGGCAAGTTCCTAGGAAAGAGAAAAAAAAAACACAAAACAGATTGTGTGTAAACTTCCCTTTTATTCTTTGAAAACTCTCAACTGCTGACCCAAAAGCCCAGGAACACACGATGGATGCAGACTTTAGATGAAAAACGACTCAACCCAACAATAAAAAGTAACAACGCAGAATGAGACATGTTCCCGTGCTCCCTGGTGGACACCAGAAGCGAGCGAGCTTTCAGAATCCACTTTGAGCTTCCTCTCAGCTTCCTTTCTCATTATTCACAAGATGAAACTGATCAAAAGGGTTCCTGAGGAGGGAGTGTTGTGGATGATGGAAATTGAATTCATGATTTCACTATTTCTCTAGAGGAATGTGTAAAGGCCTCTGTCTGAGCCTAGGGAAAGCAGGAGAAGAGAAGGATCGATGGAAAACTGTGTTCTACCCTTCCTGCTCTTCCTCTAGGGTAGAAGTGTGGAGCTGTAATGGTTAATAATGACAAGACCCAGAAAGATGAGTCTAATCCCTAATCTGCGTGTCCTACCATTTTGAAAGTGTGACTCAACCTCTCTGCACCACATTTCGTTCATGTCACTTCACAAGATCACTTTTAATTTTTAGGATAAAGTGAGTTGGTTGTAAAGTTCTTGGAATAGTTTCTGGTGCATAGTAAGTTCTCTATGACTGTCTTCTGTTACCTAATAGAGCTGTTCCCTGACTCTCCGTACTTCGGCTGCATCAAGAGCCAAATATTGTTTCTCCTAGGATTTGATGGATCCTATAACCAGCCAGGCAACTGCATGAGACTCAGCTGGAAGCTGAGATGGCTCTGAGAGATTTGAGCCAATGGAGTTCATAGGCACTTCCGTACCCATCTCCAAATCCTCCCCCAAATCCCCTGTGCTTCATTTGATTTGTAAAAACTGTAATAGCCCCAAGCACTCTCAGCTTTCCCCCTTATCATCCTATGATCTATGAAGAACTGTAATATGCTGCCCTTTGTAATATACAGTGAGGATATTAAGCAAGATCTCTCTTTAGTAGATGATGGATCAATGGTTACCAGCTATCCATGGAGTAAATAAGTAGGTAATCTTTGCAGAAGGCACTGGTGAAATACCATGACTCCCTCATCTACATCCCTGAGCCATCTTCTCTCTGTTTTAGCAACTCCATGTTTTTCAGGGATCCAATGCTATCATGCTGACACTGGTCACCTACCTCTGCCTTTAGGTTCCTGGAGGAGTGGTAGTGAAATGCAAGGGAAATTCAAGCAAATACATGATCTACTGGAGACACCACTCCAAAAACCTTATTCAACGATGGTACAAGCAGAAATAAGATGAAAAATGAACCAGTCCGAGAAGGATTCTGAGACTTGACTCAATGGACTCAATTTAGAAACCTCTGCTCCTTGAAGAACTGTTCCAAATTTAATTACACACTATGCAGCTATGCATATCAAAACTGAATATGTTATGTCACTTCTCAGCTTCCCATATACCATTTCAAAGACATGAATTTCTTGGAAAATGTGTTGATATCCTTCAGGGATGAAGGATTAGCAAACAGGTTGGTTTTTTGTTTGTTTGTTTGTTTGGTTGGTTTTTGTTTTGTTTTGTTTTGTTTTGTTTTTAGAGAAATTATGTGATTATGGGGTCAGAGTCCATTTCAAAACAACAGATAGAAAAGAAAACCTATGCAAAGTT
This sequence comes from Grammomys surdaster, assembly GCF_004785775.1. NCBI lineage: Eukaryota > Metazoa > Chordata > Mammalia > Rodentia > Muridae > Grammomys > Grammomys surdaster. Next base: position 3,767,607 of record NW_021620632.1, read on the forward strand.
ATTTCTCATCCACTCCTTTGAAGTCACCATAGTGGCTGGCATGGGTTATACACTGAGGAACAAGTTTAGCTTCTTCTCTCAGAGTCATTCACTGTGGGATTTTTCTACATCACAAAAAGTGCTGCCATCCACAGGTTTGGATAGAGATGCCATCTTAAACTGCCTGGCTGACATTCACCCTCCACCCAAATCTAATCCATCCATAAACTTGGCAAATGGGAAATGCAGAAACTACTATAATGTAATCCCAGATCCAGGGCATTCCTGGACTTGGGTTTGCAGGTGAGGGCATGTATAAATAAAGAGAAGGGTAATCAATCATCACACAAAGCACTTCAGGTGGGATAACCTAGTCGGCATTCTGTGAAGATGGGGAATTGATCAGTCCGGATGAGCCAGGAGGGGGCCTTCATTATATGATCAAAACAGACACTAAGAGCTAACCTTCCCATCTGGACTTCCTGGTTTGATAAAGAATGGTATTTTTTGTTTTGTTTTTTGTTGTTCTTATTGTTTTTTGATAAATCAACAATAAAAAAAATAGTGTGACTCAAATGGGAGGGTACCTTACATGAATAATTCTAGTTGGTGCTTTATCAATTTATGTTTTATCAGTAACATTTGACAACACATCTATAAAAATAAAAATGATCCCCCACATCCAAAGGAAAACTGTGTTCTTTATATTTGTTTTTAAGTGCTATTGGTATTTTTGTGGGGTTTTCTTATTTTTTTGTCTTTTGTTTGAATGTCATATTAACAGGATTTATCATTTTTGTCTGCTGACTTAACCACAAAGCATCAGCTGGAGATTGTCCAGTATGCTCCTAATTGCTTAATTAGCATTCAAATCCAAGGTTTCAGAGAAGAGTTGGAATTATTTTAAGTTATGAGGTAGTTAATTGCTGTCATGACACCTCTTATAATGGCATGCAGTTGCTATAAAGAAACTCATTGAAGATGAACATAGCTTGAAGTAAAATTTTAAAATTATAGCTTTTTAAATTTTTATATTATTTAAACCTATTTATAAAGATATTGCAGATTTTTAAATTGTGTGAATATTAATGTACAAGTAGTATTTGTCTTCTACAAAAATGACTCATCTATCTGCTTAAGCATATTTAATTTCTTTGTGATAAAAAACATTTTAAATAATCTAAAAAGCCTTATTGTGTTTTACACGACTATATACATAGTGGTTACATGCTCATATGTGTCACTGTATTGTTGAATAGGAGAGAATTTCACAGTAAGTGGTCAGTATGTTAGAAATGGGGCACATAAGATACCAGTGACAAGTATCTGAAGTATTTGACATAGAGTAAAAGCATGTCCCCTAAAAATAACCATCATTGATACCAACTCTGTAGGACTAACTTCATTTATATTGCAAAAGTTTATCCTTATCAAAATTAAAATTAGACAATAGGTTACAATATGATTTGTAGGAACCCAAGTCAGGAAAAAATGTTTTAAAAGGAAAATAAAATATCAATAAAGAAAAAATGAAGATACATACAACAGATATAGGGATAAAAATACAAATACAATATTTGCAAAGGCCTGGGAATTATGAAATAAGAATACATAAGGAATGTTCAACAATAACCAAGAAATAAAACAGAAATGAGGGAATGTTCCCTTACAAGAACTAATTTAACAATTAAATTATATATTTAGTGTTCTGAAATTATGGAAACATCTGTACATTCATGGTCATCGAATATGTTGATATTAATACATTTTATAAATAACCTCGGAGGCTAGAAACAGAGTTGAGTGGTACAGAACCTGCCTAGGTTACACAAGGCTTGGAACTTGATTCCTAATAAAAATTGTAATAATAATAATAAGAGGAGGAGGAAGAAGAAGAGGAGGAGGAGAAGGAGGAGGAGAAAGAAAACAATGATAATATAATAAATTTAGCAGGTCGTTCAAAGCTACAAAGCACTGTACAGAATTTATCTGGCTAATTATTTGTTTTGTAACTTATCTCAAAGAAATACTTTTAAAGAAATAGATATACACAATTACGCAGAGTTTAAAATCATCTATAAGAGACATCACTATCAAAACCATCTACCCACTGGCCTGTTCTTCAGTTAATAAGGATAGTAGCAGCATCAATTAATAATATTTATAAGATAGGTGATGGTAAAACTTGAAATTATATTTTAATCACTATAAAAATAGACATGAGGAAAAACACAGAGATATGAAGTTGTTGCTGCACTGGGGAAAATAAATAATAATTTATATTAAGTTGACACTGATGACTGAGACGTTTGTTGCTTGAGTTTTCATGTAAAATTAATTGCTTCCATGAGCCACAGTGTTTTGCAATATGAAGTGACATTTACCTCGTGAGTTTGTTGCCTGTGTTACCTGATCAAATATGTGTGCAATATTTAATTGAGTCTCAGAACAATTATGTTCTCATTGGCAGTCCTGGCATCAAAGGAACAGTAAAATAAATTGAATAAACACTTGTGACTGCAAGTTCTGGAGCAGAAGGAGGGAGAGTAGACCTGGGCAGCAATGGGTTAAGCAGTGTGTTCATCACAGAAAAGGCCTCTGAGAAGACTGTGCTTTCACACACGAAGTAGGTGAAGAGGATATGAGAATATGGATTGCCTTGATGGGTTGGTGGTACTCTGGTGACTACCACTTATATGTTGTACTGATTTCTTTTGCCAGTAACACCTGACTAGGAGGCATTGGCTGCCCATTTATTTCAAACATCATTTCCCTTGGTGGATTCAAATAACAAAAATTTTAAATGTATAAAATGTAACGGACCAAGAATTTATTTGGCTAAGAATAAGTGTTTACATTTCCTACATTGATGAGCCTGCTGAGAGTGACTGCGATTGGCAGGTCTTGTTGGCTTTGCTTGGCTCATGGGATTAACTAAAGATGGTTGGCAGGCGGCTGTGCTCAAATGCCTCATATTTCCCTGGTGAGTAGTTGGCATGGTTGTCTCATGGTCTTGGAAGAAATGCAAAGAAAGACTCAATAGCCCCTTTCAAGCCTCTGAGCTCAGAGACCAGACTCTGAGAGTGAGTACCCCTTATAGTATGCCTCAGGTACCTCCCTTGGTGCATGTTGGTCTTGTTATACAATCCTGCCCTTGCTCTGTCAGTATTCTAGGAATCAAAGCTAACCATGCGACCACATTTAAGGTAGGCTTTACTAGTAGGAGAGGTCCGAATTGTCAAGCAGAGAAAATGGAGAGACAAGGAGAAGAGTAACTTCTGACAGTCTCAACCTAGCAGGTTCTGAAGCCCATTTTCAAACATATTTTGAAAATAGTTAATAGTGATATATTTGTGATAAATCTTTACAGAGTGATAAAAGACTGAAGTAAGAAAATATCACTCATTGGCATCATATAAAGTGGATGTTAATGTCAGATGAAAAGGAAAGAGATCTGACCAAGTGGTGGCAGTGACATTAGCAGAGCATCTTCAAATCTTTGGGAAGTGAAAAGAGATGAGATCAAGAGAGGGCAGAGGAAGATACAATTTAAGTACATTATACAAATTTGTGGGAAAATCTCAAAAGCTCATTATTCTGTACAAAAAAATGTAGGCTAAATAAACAAACACACACACAGACACACACACACTCAAAACTATGCCTAATAATGAAGAAAAAAAGTGTTTCTTACAGAAATACAGCCAACCCTTCAGTTTCCCAGTGGTAGAAACTCATGGCTTATAATGCAGTAGAAGGTTCTATGGAGTAATGACCAGAAGGCCAGTGGTGGAACCTGGGTGTGGACTACAGGAAAACTATGTATGTCAACTTGGAGTTTCTGGTAATTCTGAAGGTGTGCTGAAAATTTATTTGAAGAGATCTCCTTATGGCCCACAAGGGCTAAGCAATGAGAATCCCTTGCGAACTATATTATACTCTGGGAGTTATGGAGCCTCCTCAGTCTTCCTTTATCCATGTAAGATAGAGCATGAATTTAGTAAGCCATGTGTTGGAGGACTCATAAACTCTTTGGTCTGAATTATGATTTGAGTGAGAAATGCCTTCCGTAGTCTCAGGCATTCGAACACTTAGTCCTCTGTTGGTGGTGTTCTTGTAGAGGTTACACAATCTTTAGGTTTTCATCGTTGTTTTCAGAGTTGGCGCTCTGCTTTTCAAAGGCCTAGTATCACCCAGGACTGTGAGCCTTGAACGTACACAGAAATATTCACCATCAGAGAGAAATATTTATAAACTATGAGACTGGCAATCTCTGAAAACTGAGTGAAAGCCTCCCCTGATATCCTCAGCAGTAGGAAGAGCGACCATCTGCCTCTTTTGGCCAGGAGAGCCAGTATTTGAATCATGCTGCTGATTCCCCTTAAGAAACCAGTCAAAACAATCCTTGCCAGGCAACTGCTCTTTTAAGTAGAGTTTTCTCTGAAATGGCTGGGCTATATTTATTCTATGCATTATTTAAAATCCCCAAACTGCACCCTCTGCAGTGTTTGTCTAAGGAGAGAAACCTGACACAGATTATTCAATTGAATGGACAAATCTTGGAGCCATCTTTGGCTTTTCTGTTTTTTGATCCTTACATTCCACTTGATAAGTAAATGACCAGGTCCATATAGTGAACTGTATCCCAACCCTTCTTCCATCTCTGCTGCTGCCTTTGACTGAGATACTGTCTCCTCGCTGGAGGAAGACATCTCCATAAGCTTCAAGTTTGACCTTTGTCATTTAAAAATGTTATTCTTTTCATTGCAGCCACAGGAATCCTTGTAAAGCTCTCTAAAAGATTCCAATATGGTTGGAACCAATATCAAAATGTTTCTGTGATATTATAACTTTACTGTTGAAAATATGAATGAAGGAACACACACACACACCAGACACATGACACGCCTTCAAATACACATTGGAGTTTTGTTCAACCAGAAAAAAGTTACATTATTTTCAGGAAGCCATGTAGACTTGTCATCATAATGTTCACCCAAATAGGCCAGATCCAGGAAAACAATGCTTCCTGTCATATGTAGAATCTGTAATTGTTTAAAAGATGTGAACGCAGAGGGGATAATGTTTGGGAAGAAGAGAGGAGTCAAAAAAAAAAAGATGAGACAAGGTGAGTGAATGAGGTGAATATGATCATGACACATGAATGCATCCATGTATAAAAAGGACAGTTTGGACACCCAGTAGTTTTATAACGAATAAATGCAAAGCCATCTTCTAATGACTCAAAAAATTAAATTATGATGATAGAGACCACAGACACAAAACTAGGCAACAGTTTTCCTATTGGCTAAACCTATGACAATTTGAGAACCTTGATTTATCCACAAGAATAAAATCTGTCTGTTGGTCCATCAGAACATGCCACTGAATGAGGAAGAACAGATAGCCAATGGCCGTGCAGGTGCTCTTCTTCTCAGGATAGGAAGATGGCTGCCCATGAAGCATGGGGTTCAGCAGTGAGCAGAGTATTGAGATGGGAGATGCCTACTTGGATGAACATTGACTGATGCTCCCAGAGGAGTGACCCAGGGCAGCAACATCAGGGATAAATCATGCTGACAGCATGCACCTACCACATGATACCATAAGAAAGGCATGTAAATGCTTCTTTACAAGAACCAGTAATTCCAATCTAAACAGAATCAAATCCAAGGACTGTCTATAAAATATTTGACTAATGCTTTTTAAAACACTTGAAATCACTCAAACCAGTCTAATGAACTGTCACAGCCAAGAGAAACCCACACAGATAAGAAGGGTAGAAGAGAAAGAAGGCTCTTCTTGGAAAAGACCCTAGGCAGAAGAGGTGTCATTCAACCATTCAGAAGTGCTAGTAAAGCTTAGACTTTAGTGCAGGAGTTTTGAAAACAGAGACGCTGACAGCTGGGGAAATTGGGTGTGGCTCATTGGCACAGTGTGGCTTAGAGCAGTGACATTTTGGGGATCTGTGTCTTACACTCTTTCTCTTGCAGATCACCTTTCTATAGTGATTTTTTTTTAAAGAAACCTGTTCATATGTTTATGCAGGAAGGGATATGTGCATGTGAGTGCAGTGCCTATGCAGGCCACAGATGTTGAATCCCCTGGATCTGGAGTTAGAAGTGGTTGTGAGCCACCTGACGAGGATGCTGGGAATTGAATGAATTCATCCTATACAAAAGCAGGATGTGTTCTTAACTTAACTTTCTGTTTGTGTCCATCCATCTCAGTGGAGGGATAATCTGGATATTCTTCAGACCACTCAACTCTTTCTTTTGTTGGTGTTTCTTCTCCAAGGGACTGTCCTTCTTAACAACACATCCACACAGAGATCTTATTCATGCAGGTCTTGGTTTAAATGTCACCTCTGTAGACAGGTTTACATGGCCACTTTACATGAAATTACACAGATCATCATTCTCCAACCTGTTTTATCTTTTCTCACCATCCTGAGTGTGTCTTGTTTACTGATTCATGATTCACCCATTTGCACATTGTCACTCATTCTCACTAGAATATAAGAGTCATAAAGGCAAAAGACCTTCTAATTGTCACTCTTGTGTCTCCTGGCTCTGGACAAATTCCTATTGAATTGTGAGAACTCAATGTAGTATCTGTTACTAAGTTACTAAAGTCCTCATCTAGAGTTGTACCACAGATGCTGTTGGCCTCTGAAACTCTCTCCCGTCTTTATCTGGTTGCACCTGATCATTGTTTTACAGATGAAGTAATAAGATCAATAAATGTTTAATTACCTGCTTTTGATTCACACACACACACACACACACACACACACACACACACACACACACACCAG
>NW_021620632.1:3774802-3791411 GCF_004785775.1 Grammomys surdaster
AGGGAGAGGGAGAGGGAGAGGGAGAGGGAGAGAGAGAGAGAGGAATTAGAACTAAGAATAGCCCTTGTGTGGTCAGAGCATCTGGCCATCACCACTGTAAAGATGAATCGCTTCAGATACTCTGATGATGTCTAAACTTCCTTCTATCTACTTTTGGGTTAAACCTCAGAAGGACTTAGGCCTTTGAATATAATCCATTTTTATGAAGAATCTCTAAAGCCACAGGTCAGTTTGTTTGTGACTTTGCTTGTTCATGTGGTGTTCTCAAAATTCACAGTTCATCAGATGTGTGTGGTAGACATGATGGTGACTGCCAGGATACAGTTGGACCTTAAGGAATATATAAGCTACCAAGATAAAAATGCTTAGAATTAAAATTAGCAGCAACACACATAGAAGGACAAGTGGCCATAAAATGCTTTTCTGAACCAAAAAAAAAAAAAAAACAAAACAAAAAACAAAACAAAGCAATGATTAGCAGACAAAGGAAAGAGAGGTAACCTTGATCAACCCAGAGGAAAGACGAGATGTATCTTAGTCATAAGCTCAGAACACCTGGCCTGTGGGGAAAATATAGGAAGCAATAAGAAGCATCTCAAATGAGTGTGTAAAATTCAGTTTGTAATCTGATTTACATTCATGAATATTTTGTGGGTTTTTTCCACATACACATATTCTAGAATCTGGGAGATTCTTACATTTTTTTCTCCTTTCTGTTACAGTTTGAAGGTCCCAGTCAATTCCACTGCTGTGGGAAAGAAAATGACACCCAAAAGTCTGTTCTCCAGGAACATAATGGTGTATATTTTTCCCTTTTTCTATTCCCTTTATTTTTATAGGTTAATTTTTCCCATTAATTAATTTTTTTCACTTTACATCTGATCACAGCTCTCCTTCTACCCAGTCCCCCCTTCACACAGGCCCTACCCACTCCCACTTCCCTTCTTCTCCAAGAAGAGGGAGGTCCCCCTGGGTACCAACCCACACTGCAGGACCAGTTACATCGTCCCCCACTGAGGCCAGACAAGGCAGCACAGCCAGGGGAATGGGAATCCACAGGCAGGCAGGCAACAGAGTCAGGAACAGTGCCTACTCCAGTTGGGGGACCTGCTACGTGTGTGCAGGGTTTGGGGCATGGGGTGACTAGGTCCAGCCTTTGAATGCTCTTTGGTTGGTGGTTCCGTCTCTGATTTCAACTCACATAAAAGATGTTCTATTCTTCTTATTAAAACTGGCGTCACTTTCTTGCAAATGTTTTCAAGGGGGTCTGGTCATGAGTGCACTCATATGTGTCCTGACATATTCTCTCCATTTTAAAATTCAGTTTGTGATGTTTTTCTTAAGAGCCACTACTGTGCTGTAGTCCCAGTGTGCCTCCTCTTCCATTTTCTTTTAATTCACCACTAGAGTGCACCAAAATATTTACTACAAGCTCAGTGAGCCAGGGATTGTGCTTCAACAGTACATTTTCCTCTTTTCCTTATGTTTTATAATTCAGTCCTTCAGTGCTTTCGTGTCTTTGAGAGACTAGCACAATACAGGACATCTCCATTGTAGAAAAATGAACAAGTCCAGTTGTTGGACTCAGGTAAGGACTATGACTGGATTCAGAGGTCAAGTTTGTAATGAATCACAGCTTTTGCTGTATAGAATCCGTGTTATGTGTTTGAGTTGGGAGCAGAGGAGGGCGTCTGTTTGGCAATCATAATAGAACAGCTTGGAATACACACAGCCCTGGTATAAAACTTGGCAGAAGAGACCTCTAAGATGTCACTGAGCCAAAGCTGCTCTGCAAATTCTCAGAACACTCTAGGAAACCTAAAATTATCATCGTTGTGTTAGTATTATTCATCCCATTAATATAATAATGTACTTCTAATACACTGAGTATGTCCCAGCTCTAGGGTGGTCCCAGCTCTTGGATGGACCTCATATGTGGACTGGCATGGGTAAGCAGGCATTCTGCTTCAAAAATATTTTTCTCATAGCAAATCTCTTTCTAATGTTTATCTGGCCATGGATCGTCATTATTAATGACTCATTAATTTGACTGGAGGAGTATATCCAGGACAGGTTTACTTAAAATTAATATCCTACTCAAGGAAAAAAGTCCATAGAGTTTGACACTTTGGCCAATAGTGACTCAAAACCATACATTTTACTGCTCTGCTATATGTATAGATAAGATTGGAATTTAAATTGGCAGGTTCAGGCAGCCCCTCAAAGTTGCACACTTTGATATGTGACTATTTTTGGTTGGTTAGTGTGATGATTGGCTTTTTTGGAGGAAAAAAAATCATATGTAAAGGCTAACTTCACATCTTCACATGATTGTCTCAATTATTACGTCCTGAAAATTTCTGTCTTTATTTCCTATCCCTATCTCTCTCTGTATGACTGTCTGTTTCTCTCTTTCTGGTAGAGTACTTACCTAGCATAAAGAAGAGAGGGAGGGAGGGAAGGAGGGAAAGAGGGAAGGAGGGAAGGAGAGATGAGGAATTGGAAATTTGGTATCAAGACTCAAGGGGAAATTTGACAAGAAGCTGCTAAATATGCAATCTAAAATGGACATAGCTAAAAATTAAGGGTTGTGAAAGACTATAATTTACATGATAAGGCAAAGATAAACCAAAAGCCATGAGACTCTAAGAAAAACACAAGATACAACCCACTAAACTAAGTCCATATAATTTAGAGAATAAAATGTTTAGTTAACATCTTAAGAGAAGGCATCTGACAAAATTCAAAGTCTAGCAGCAAACTCTGGACATGAGGAAGGCAGGATTCTGAACCCAAAACAGGTGTTGTCAATATTTTCATCAGACATTATAGATAATGCAATGTTAAAATTTTTTTCTTTTAAAATTCACCTACAAAATCAATTTGCTTACCATAATTTTCCTGGCCACCATGGTAAAGGACAAAATTAATAAAATTTGGAAAGAAAACAATTGTCATTCCTTATTAACATAAATGTCAAAAGAGAACGGTTTGATAATTAGATCTTTAGGTTTACGAATCAGGAGGCTGCCTCTTTGTTAGACTAAAGAATGAAGATTGTTTACCTGTCATCTGTCCTCTCTCCAGCTCCAATCCCTCCCTTCACTCCGCTCTCCCTTCTCCCCATCCTTTCTTTCATCATGATCCACTAGCTTCAGCATCTTCAGTACAAGATTACTCTCCTTGAGTCTGGCTCAATTGCATTTCTATACAGAGGAAAGACTATATACAGTTACTTAGAACTTATTCTAATGAAATTTGACCTATTAAAAAGCCATCCTTCCCCTTTCTTACACAAGTGACTTAAAATCGGAAGGCCATTAGAGCCCTGAAGCTATTCTCATCTAACAAAAGGAAAGGGCTTGATTTGAGGCTCATCAATTTTTGTTAAGCAAAGTACTACTATAAAGGATAATTATATTTCCTAAAGATAGATCTGTCTGCAGGATGAAAATGAGAGTCTAATATCATTATATTTAATTTCTCTGCTTCTCCTTTCTCTACAAATAACCCAGATTTGAAATATTAATACCATAAATACAAAAAACTTACCAAGACTCCCAGAGTAAGGGGACACAGTTCAGAAAAAGTGTTCTGAAATGTACAGATAGCTTTTGTGTTTAAATTTACTAAGACTCACACAAATCTTTCACTCATGTGGCCAATCTGGAATTATTTTGGAAATTTCATTTTAATTAATTTAAAAGCATAATCATTTCTGTCCAGTCTAGACATTCAATATGTCACAGTCTTCAGTGAAATGTTTAGCAAAGTTAATTTGGTGTGAGAAATTATTTGCATACGCATTGTCATATGTTGTTTTCTAATTCCGTTTACTTGGTCTATATTATATGGGTGTACTTAATATAGACTGTGGACAATAGTATGTCGCTTTCATTCATCTGGAATGTGTTCTAATTTGGATCTGTACTATACTACATAAGCCAATGTATTCAAAACTTGTTCTTTAGGCCCAGATGCTATCAGGAGGAGTAGATGCTTTATGGACTTAGTAGGGGCTACTGGAACAACAAGTGTTCTGTCTTTAAAAGGATGCAGAGACTCAACCCCTTTCTTTCTCTCTTCAAGCACTTTTTCTTTTTCACTTGCTCCTCATCATGACCCATGGCCTCACTATAGGCCAAATAATTATAAGACTCCCAAAATTTTTAGCATAAAATAACCTATTATATTTATAATTGTATTTCTTTTGTTAATATGACCAATAGTAACAGGGTTTTTGTGAGTTCCTGCTAGGCATTGTGCACCCATGTTGGTAACATAGAGACAAGATTCAATTTCCATTTTCTAATTCTCATTTTCTTCCATTGGAGTATATGCAAAGGACAAAACTATGAAGGCAGAGACTATAGCAAAACTAATAATAACATAAAGGCCCTGTGACTTACATTGCCAAGCACAGCTTCCTAGAAGAAGAAAGGTTAAGAAGAAGCTGAGAATCACCTGAGATACTTAGGCAGCAGCCAGACAGCTACTATGAGAAATACTCAGCAGGTGCTAAAAGAGAAAGGAGAAGGGTGATATTGCTGAAGACAGAGATAAAGGCGGAGTGGATTAATGAGAATCTGCACTTGGTATCACGCCCAGAGAGGAAAGTATTAAGTGGGTTCATGAAAAATGGTAAGTCGGATGGATTATTTCCAAGAGATTTTAGAAGGTGTATGGTCTGGAAAGCAACGTCATTCACATTTCCAGATTCCAGGACTATAAGAAAGTGAATCTGTCATTTTAAAGTTATATAGCTGAAGGCAACTTTTAATGGCAGTGCTAGGAAACCAGTGCAGAAGCTTTCACATTGTTGAGGACCATGCTAGGTTTCCCTTCTGTTGCAATAATAAGACACTCTGACCAAAAGCAACTTAGAGGAGGAAAGGGATTGTTTGGCTTTCCCTTTCCAGGACTCAGTCCATCATTGAGGGGAATGAAGGCAGGAATTCAAGCAGGAACTTGAAGGCATGGTGGATCAATGTTCTATTCCATCTCACCTCTAACCAGGGACCTTGCTCACACTCAAGGAACAGCAAAGAAACTGTGGGATTATAATTCTTGATGGCTCATTCTCTGACTAGCAATTAACTGGTTTCTTATACTGCCCATGACCACCTACCTAGGAATAGTATCATTCACAGTGGGATGAGCCCTCCTATATCACTTAGCAACTCCCATCCCCACAGACATGCCCATTGTCTAGTCTAATCTAGGCAACTCTTCAATGAAGGCTTTTCTCTCAGATGACCAAAGCATTGTTAAGTTGACAATTTAAATAGCACACATCCTTTTTGTCAAATTTGAATGTTGAAACTCTAACCCCTAATATCTCAGAATGAGATTGTTTTGTAGTCGAGTTTCTTAAAGGAATAGTTAAATCCTACTGTCGGTTGTTACAAGGTCCAACTTATCTGACTGGTGTACCTACAGAAAGGAAGAAAATAAGCACACCAGAAGATATGTGCAGAACAGATAGGCCTTATGAGAGGACAAAACAAACAGATAGTCACCTACAAACCCTTGAGAGTGGCTTCAGGAAATGTAAACACAAGACTACATAGGGTAGGGTTGTTGTCAGAGAATAATAGAATGTAGAGGGATAAGTAACAATTTTGCTATAGAAAAATGAACACTGCACCAGTTTCTGGGTGAATTTGTGGAATGGCAAATTCTTCCACTTAAGTGTGCAATGTAGGAGTGGAAGATGAGGCTATTTTCATAGGAGCCTTGAACACTAACCTCAAGAATTTTGTCTCTTGTTTTTCAGGTACTGATAAAGCATGGGAGGCCTCTGAACAGAGAGTGACGTCTTTAAATCTTCAAATCTTCTGTTAAGGTGATATGGACTGAAAACCAGGAAAAGATGAGTATGATTTTAAAAAGAAAAGTTACAAAACCAACTCAGACATTTACAAGAGACCCTGTGGTAGGGAAAAAGTAAGCCCACAATGTTACACCCATTTCTATATTTATTTTCTGTACTTTGGGTAATTACTCAGAAAATTTAAGTCTCAAATTTTCATCACAAAATCAAAGATATCAGAAGAAGTTTTGCTACGTGTGTTCTGAAGAATATAGTTTGTACCCATGAAGCTTCAGAGGATATTTCCAAACCCATGGACCTACGGACAACTCTAAATAAACTCAATAAATGGCAAAACAGTGTTGAATGTGGACATGTAAGAGAGGAAAGCAGGGGGGGGTTGACATGGACAGAAAGGGGAGGAGAGAGGGTGAGGGGTGAAAATAAGAAAATGGTTTGTGTGTGTGTGTGTGTGTGTGTGTGTAGAAACAAATTTAATTCATATTTTTAAAAGATCTGGAATTCAGATAGCATAGGTTTCCAGTTAGGAGCTACCTCAGCCCCCTAAACCCACATAAAATTCACATGCCATAAAGATGGCCATGATTCTGTATAGCACACTTGACTGATCAGTTGGTCACTATTGTTCCAGTTGGTTGCAATGACAGGCCTGTGGCTTAGATCCACACTTCTGTTAGGAATATATTTAGCACCTTGTGGGAAGGCAAGGCTCCATGCCCTATCCTGTTAAATATAAGCAGGAAGTGTTTGAAGTGAGTATTACAATAACTCATCCAGACATTGAAAAAAACTCACAACAAAGCGATTTCCTGTGATCGCTGTGGGGGAAGTTAATTGTAAAATATCATTCTTTGGTAGCTGGAAGATTTGACCTGTGCATCATATTCTTAAAGGAAATCAAATTAAATATGAAAGAGGTTCTTCTCAAATCTGATTTTGGTTTTAGAATATTGTGTTGTGTTTCTGAACACCCAGCCAATGACTAATATAGTCTATTCATAGCATGCATCTGAACAGTCACATTCTCATCATGGAGAGAAACGTTTATCTTTCTATTTTCAGTGATGGTGCCTCAATGCTTGTGGGAACAGCAAGTCATTGATGTACACACTTACAAGAAGTAAAGTAAAAGAAACACATTCCTGGGTTTTTTTGCTATTTGAAATCTCCCTTTCAGGACCATGACAACCTAGGGTCTTAGGGTAAACCTGAAATTACAAAGAGTCTTTACAGCTAATTTCACAACAAAACCCCAATGAATGCTTGTTCATATGAACCTATAGAATAATTTTAAATTCCACTGTGTAAAAAGAACTGCTATTTATTGTTTATCTTTGAATTCCTTTATTCAAGTTTCTAATATATAATATACAATGTAAAGACAATGGCCATCTTGTCCATATCTTGAGGAATGCATTTAGTTAAGCTTTCATCCTGGGTGTTTTGAGTTCAGTGCAGTCAAGAGCTGCCCAGGATCAGAACCTTCTCACTTTAAGATCAATCACATTCTTACTTTCCACAGATGTTCATTTTAAGTATTCTGTTGATTCATTTCCCATAATGCTTTTCTTTGGATGGCACAGTGGGGTGGTGGGAAATTAGAGAGCACATATTCTCAGGAAAAGTTTTAGACCTACAACCTCCCAACTGTGGTCTTAAATGAAGTACTTAAGGCTCCTAAATTTCTGTCTCATGTCTTGTAAAAGTTAAAATAACCCCAGTAACATACTACATGGAATTATTAGGAGAATCCTGTAATGTATATATGTGTATATGTGCACATTCTAATGTAGAACCTGAAAGGCAGTAAGTTATAGATATTGAGATTTATGCATGAGGAAATGGCAAGGTCACACAGACAATCCAACAGATTCCCTCTTCTCTGTGTTCACATTTGTGACCAGAATGAATAGTTATTAAAGTGATTAGGTGAAGAGAAGGTACAGAAGACATAATGGGCCCTGTATCTTCATATGCTGATGGAAAGTTACGAAGCATATGCATAAAGGATTCAATAGTTCTCTTTCGACTGAGGAACACATCTAACAGATAAAGGTTTTCTCATTAACATTACTTTCATGTTCTTCAAATATATACAGTGTAAAATGGCTTGAAAAGGGCTACAATAGATATAGCTTAAAAGTTTGCTTATAAGCCACTGAGTAAAATAATGCTCACAAAAGCAAGGTTACAATTCTTTTATATTGAAATGCTAATTTTTATATTTAAATGATAGATTTCAAATTATAATGATAATATTGACTCACAAATAGTTATGACCTTGTTTCTCTATTAGTGGTGTTTGTAGTATCTATTAGGTATCCAACATAATTGATTTAACTGAGTCTTCATCATAGTTCTGAAGAATGGGTACTGTAGTTCTTTAACAGAAAGATTATGACTGATCCACAATGCACCAGAAATTTCAGGACTTTGATGCCTAAGTCATGCCTCTACATGCAACTTTAGGCTGCAGAATGTGGTTCCCACCATGTTAACTATCATGGTTAACACTTGAGGGTGCTCAAATGACTAGGATGTGGACTCCCCGTTTCAGAAACATTTATATCTTACAATATTATCATATTATTATCAAATTTATTCTTTGTATAATCTCTCTCTCCATATATATATATATATAATATATATATTATATATAATATATATATAAATATTGTAATGTAGTAATATATATATACATATAAACCATTCTTTTTCATTATCACACAGGTAAGTGAAATAATCCTAGTGAATCTAATAAGAACTTACATATGTTAAGTGTATATATTAATTTAAACAGTGCTCCTATTCATCAAGACTGAAGTAATTGTATTTTTGAAATGAATATTATCTTTTACATTCCAATAAGAATATATGAGAATCTATCAATGATTGGCCAATTGGTTGAGATGGTTGGATATACAACTACCACGCTTGAAACCCTGGGTTTAATCCTCAGCACCTAATAAAACTAAGTGTGCTGGTACAACACTTATAATTTTCCATAGTAAATTTTAGTCATATAGTGAGTTTGAAGCCAGCATGAGCTACCTGAGACCCTGTCTCAGAAATTTAAAAACAGGTGGAGGGCACATAACAATGTATAGTTTTTGTAAAGCCCAACACTAACATAGTCTGGAGGAATATGTTAACTATAAACTGTAAATCATCTTCAGGGCAGGTTGACAATGTCTCTTAGGCGATATTCTCCACATGCAGCTTGATGAACCAATGTGTCTAGTTGGGATATTTATAGGAAAATGGGTAAGGGGTTACTTTCAGGAGCATGAGCCACTTATGACAAAAAGTCCCTTCCCCCATGCTGGTAACTACTTAAATGCCCTCAGGAGAGGTGGATCCTCAAGCACTGTCTCAAAAACTGCCCGTGATCTCCTCTGCCCTTTTTCTTGTACCTTATGAGCTTTCCCTCCTCTCACTGAATATTTGTTGCTTATGTGGGTAATCAAAGCTGCTCTTAGTTTAAGAAGCCAATAGCCTTACCATGCCTAGAGGACAGGTTTCTACAACACACATATCTTTGTCAATATGATCTTATCCTTTGGTGATGAATGGAAACAGTTCAAGAATACTGGCCTTTGGCCACTAGAGCTCTATCTTTTTTGTTTGAACTATCAGTCCCCACTCTGAAGCTCTGTTACAAGGACAGCAGTTTTCATTGCTCCTTTTGCAAAGCTGAAATACAATGACCTAGCAAGTTAAATAGACACTGAATCCCTCTGCTCCTCCTTTGGAACTGAAAGAAAAATGTGATGTGTCTAGAGTAGAGTAAACTATCCAAACACCATGTCCGACATCATGTCTTCAAAACCATCTCTTCCCACATGCGTCAGACTGCTGAGGCCATAAAAGGCAAATACAGGCTGCGAAGTCCTCATAGTAAAGAGCAGAATGTGAGACACAAAACCAAATGTACAGTAGAAGCTTCTTGAGTAGAATCTTGGAGCAGAAAGAGGAGACTATGAACACAAAATTCTATTTGGGGTTTGGTTCCTAATAACGTGCCTATGTCATGTCTATTTGTTAGTTTTGACAATGAATGTTTGGTGATATGTAGTAGTGAATGTTCTGTAGTTCATCATGGTAACTTGGATGGTTTTTAGCTCGACACAACCTAGAATCTCATGGGAAGAGAGTTGCAATGATTTCCTACAATGGGTTGGTACATGGTTATATCTATGGGGAAATGTCTTAATTAAGTTAATAAATCTCAGCCCATGTGAGTGGCACCATTCCCCGGGAAGGGAGTCTGGAAGTGTCTAAGAGTAGAGAAATCCAGCTGAGAAGTAAGCCAAAAGGCAGCATGTGTTTATTTTCCTTTGTTCTTGACTGTGGATGTGATGGGCCTAACTACTTCAAGATCGTGCATTGGGACTTCCCTGATAAAAGACCATAGTCTAAAATTATAAGCTGAAATGAATAACCCCCCCTTCTCTATGTTGATTTTTCCAAGATAATTTTATCACATCAGAGACACCAGAAAAAATGAGAAGAAAATTAGGTAGAGGATGTGATCAGTAAAATAATGCTCACTTGTCAAAGACCCAAGTTGTGTGTGAACACAGTAGTCACAGAATCTTTGTATGAAACAGAAGAGTGTGTAGGAATCAGGGTCAGGATGGTACAGTAGGAGAAAAGTTTTGGATTTTGAATTTCAAAGGATTCTACATAAAAAGGAGAAAGTCTCTGAAATCTGGAACAGAACAGGCTGTCATCTAGAGCATCCAGAAGGCATACAGCCTTGTGAGCCTTGGTCCATGGCACATCTCCCACCTCTACAACAAATGGTAACAGATTTGTGGCATCATTTATGTGACATCTAAGAGCTACAAGAAGTCTGTGTAGCACTGTCTTTGCAAGAATCCCGAAGTTCTCCTATAATTATAAAATTTAACATTAAAGATGTTAAGGAAGGTCACAGAATATTGACAGCATTGTAGCCCTTCAGTGTTTCCTCAATCCAACACAACATTGTAAACTCAAACACATCTGGAATTCCTTTTCATGGGATATGGTACCTTGGTCCTCTCTTTTGTTCAGTTTCCCCAAAGTCTGACACCTCTGTCAGATGCTATGTCTAGATAAAAAGCATTTGACACACTTTCTTCATCTCAGATTTCTGACCTCCACCTCTTCCTTACATGTTGCCTTTCTACTGATGCTTAAGTGTGACAGTAGTTGCTACTGCCTCCCACAACGTTTGGGCAAAACAACACCTTTTTACATAACATATTTCACTGAAGATAGAAAAAAATTTAGAAAAGTACTGAGCTGTACTGCCATGGAAACCAGGCAGAAATGAAAATGTAGTCATTTGTTTCATGAGAGCAATGGAGTACCAGGAGGCTATGCCACCATCAAACTAGCCCAAGCAGGCTTTCTTCCTCTCCAGATTCCAGCCAGCATTCTAATGTGAGCTAGGCTTGCAATATGGCATGCTTGGCAGGTCACAGTGCTCCTTTGCGAAGCAGAGAGTGAGGAAGTGAAAGAGTACATCATGGGCTCCACACTCAAAGCTTTCCTTTGGTTCCTGTCATTTCTTTTGTTAGTTTTGGTACAATCTACTTAAAAATGGCTGTTCCTAATGTAAGTGGTCGTAAATTAAAAAAAAAAAATGTCCAGAATACAAGGAGTAGTCTCTGTTTGGAATTATTGATGTATGTCTAGGTGTCCAAAATGGTGGGTTGAGAAAGTCACACTTGAGACACATTGTGTGGATCTTGGCTCCATTCACCTTATATGACTCTTTGCTTTAACACTTCATACATAACCTGCATGTAGGCCAGTAAGCCTTGCAGCCTACACCTGCAATTTGTCTCCATCTTTTCAACACGCGCGCGCGCGAGTGTGTGTGTGTGTGTGTGTGTGTACAATTAATGCTACATATGTATACTCACTTGTCATTTACACTGATTTTTATCTTTTATTCTAGATCTAGTTTTCTTCCCAAGAGCAGATTATTAATTGCTGAAAAACCCAGGATCCAAAACCAAGGGTTTCAGAGTTATATATCAGTTCTGTGAGCACAGAGCGCTAGCTGGCACCCAAGTACAATGATTACAGGGGCTATCAGTTAACAACTTTCCAGAACCACACTGACAGGATATATTTGAACAACAGGTTAAATATCTGACAAAAAATCAATACCTTAAAGACTGTAGCTCATATAATCATAACGTTCCATTCAATACTCTTCTGTACCATGCCATTCCATTGTACACCATACCATACTGTACCATGCCATACTGCACCACACTGTTCCATTCCGTTTTATTTCATTCTATCACAGTAGAAGAAAATGTTTGAGGTTTTTTTTTTTTTACCATGAAAAGATTTTTTTGTATCTAAAATAATCTTTGAATTTGAAGCTTTGAAGAGTTCATTGACTTTGAGACAGAGACCAATTGGTCTGCATTCTTTAACATCTTCTCTGGATCTGTATTAGTGAAGGAAATCACAAGAATATTTTATTTTATTTTATTTTATTTTATTTTATTTTATTTTATTTTATTAACAATGGAGAACATTTCCACTAAGATTGATTCATTTTTTTCTGTGTGTAGGGCTAGGGAGATGGTTTAGCTGGAAGCGCCAGATGCATAAGCATGAGGATCTGAGTCCAATTCTGAACACTTCGGTAAAAGCTCTGTGTGGAGTGTGCATCTCTTCCTCCAGTGCTATGGATCCTGAGGTAAGGCAGAGAAAGGAAGATCTGCAGAGCTCACTGAGCAGCTAGTATAGGCAAAAATAGCAACCTTCAGCTTCTGTGAGAGATACCATCTGAAGGAATAAGATACAGAGTGATGGAAGAAGACACTTGACTTCAATCTCTGTCTTACACTGGAGCATGTGAGAGTAAGTGACCTCACTCATATACCTGTGCACACACATGCATACACGGCAGTACCCAGTAAATAAATAAGTCAGAACCCTTCTCTAGTTGCATTTTTACAGGGAGAAGAATTTTATCTAATAATCTGCCAACCAGTCCTTTTGTTTGAGGTAGTCAGTGGCAGTCTTTAATATTTTATTTGTGTTTCAATAACGGAAAGCCAAGATACAGACATAGAGATTTATACTCTGCAATCTTTCTCGAAGTGTGAAAGATGAGAGAGAAAGGGATGAATGTGCATGGCCCCATCACCTCTGTCTGAATCTTAAAATGATGCATCCTTCAATAAACACTAAATCTTATTATTGCTTTAAGGCAATGAATCTTCTGAGACATGGGGGAGGCAGAAACACCACTGCACTAATGAGATTACTCTGAAAATAAAGCGGTGGATTAGTAAAATCTAATTTGGAAGTGATGAAGTACATGTGATGTCCAAGTAATTATTCCTGCACAGTTGCATCCACAGGGAGCTGGAAGTTATTGGGCAGTGCACTGTGTTAATGATGCAGCTGCCTGACATTCGAGTGAATGTGCTGACCGTCTGCTGTGTTGCCTCTCCCACTGTCAACAGTCACAACTGGGTCTAGCAGCTGTGTTCAAAATGCTGCCAGGGAAAATCTCGGCTGAGCTTGTGTGTGCGTGCGTGCGTGCGTGCCTGCCTGCCTGCCTGCGTGCTTGTCTGTCTGTGTGTCTGTCTGTATGTGTGAGCACATGCACCATTGGGCGTGTTTGTATATGCATGTACATATGTGTATAATTGTTTTATGTGTAGCTGTGTGTGTCTACATGTGTACATGAGTCTGTGTGCCTGCATATACATATTTGTGCATCTGTGATTTTATGTGCATATGTGTGATATCAGTATGTCCATATGTGCACATACCAGTTTTTTCATGTGTGCATATGTTCTTGTGTGCATATGTGTATTTATATGTATGTGCACATGTGTTTTGGGTCTCTGCATACCTTCTTAGGCTAGACTTTAGACACTTTAAAATCTGGGCCAAGACAGAAGTGCTTTTGAAAGAAAGTCATAGGTAGAACCCTAACATCTGCTGTTCTATTTAAACACTAAGACCAAGCACATCCTTTGATGTCTTTCTGTTTTCATTAGTTTTTCAAAAGCCGCTGACTGAGATTAACTCAAGGATCAATGGAAATATTTCCCATAAAGTCTTTACCTCTTCCATTCTTCATTACGGAGCTCTCTGTTCAGAATAGTAATGTAGTGGCTTTATGACAAAAGAACTGTGTGGCTTTAAAACCTAACTAATTTGACTCCAAGTAAAATGAGTAAAAGATACTAGTGAAGTTGAAGGATCAACTAAGCCTTAAGGAAAACACAAGATGAAGAAAACATCTTGATTTTCAATGCATTGTGAGTTAATGAGTCATTGTTTATGTTTGAGGACCCCCACCCCAGGAGGCATTAGCAGCCCTAATGAGAGCTTCCCAGAGAAAGAGAGGTAGGAGGGGCTGAGAAACAAAGCAAGTGGGAAATAAGTGTTCAAGAGGAGATGACTGCCACACAGAACAAAGTTGCCCTTCATTTGGTAGGATAAGATCTCATTTTTAAAATCTCATTTTATTGAATTTATTTATTTGTGTTAGTGTATATGTGTGTGTGTGTGTGCATATGGCATGAGTATACATTCACACATGTGCATGTGTGTGCACGTGTTCCATGGAACATATGTTAAGGTAGAGCATGATGACTTTCAGGAGTCAGTTCTCCCCTTTCACTGTACACACCCACAGAATTGAACTGCAGCCATTGTAGACAAGTGCCTTTACCTCCCTTCCAGTGTTGAGTTTGAGGTCTCATCGATTTCTTCATTGGATGTTGAATCACACCCTCTCCCATCTTTAAGCTTGACTCTAGCTCCTAAGTATAAGGCTTTAGTTCCTTCTGTTCTGAGAAAGGAGCTGCTGGTTTGTGCCTCTTCAAATAGATCCTATTTAGAAGTAAATCAGAGATTGGCAAAGTAGAAAGATAGAAACATTTGGTGGAGTAAATTACTGAGAGGAGTTACGGGGCAAAGTCACATGTGAATATGATCAAAATACATAATGCATGTATTAAACACAGAATTAATAAAAATGCTATATTAAAAATAAAATATGACAACTTTATTTTAAGAAAAAACAATAAAGCAAGAACAGATGAGCAGACAAAGAAAGAGAGTAGGAAAGATAGTAGACAGTTAAGCATGGACCAGTCTCGTTGAAGATGTAAGAAATCAGATGAGGGAACTAGCTCTTCTACTGAGCAGGACTGACCCTGGATGGAGGAGATGCTTAAGGCACTGGTACCCAGACTCTGTAACTCTGTATAGATTCTTTCTTTCTTGCTTGCTTGCTTGCTTGCTATCTTTTTCTTTCTTCTCTTCCTTCCTCTTCCTCTCTCTGTCTCTGTCTCTGTCTTTGTTCCTCCCTCCCCCCCACCTCATGTGTACTCACCTCCTGTCTGTGGGTATTTATGCCAGCACATAGGATTGTGGAAGCTAAAGGAGATACAGGCTACCCAATTCTCTCACTCTGTATTTTAGTGTCTTGAAATGAGATCTTTCATTAAATCTAGAGCTAGTCTGGCAGCCACCGAGCCCTAGTGATCTTCCTGTGTCTGTCTTTCTGCCCTGGATATATAGGAGTAATATAGGAGTATGCACTGAGCCTGATTTCTTACACGCATATTGGGATCTGATCTCAAGTCCTCATGCTTGTTCAACAGACACTCTTATTCTATCGAGTATCTCCCCTGCACCCGAGGTTTTTAAGTAAATCTATGTACAAGCATAAACTGGGATGGCAGGAAAGTTATTCTTCCTTGTAGGGAAGATAACACAGTGTTATATTCTGAAACTAAACAAAATGAAGATAGAAGAGTCAGGAAAAGGGGAGAGGGGGAGAAAGAGGCAGGCAGAGAGAGAAGGGAGAGAGGAGTGACATTAAAGAAGAAAAGGTTGTTAGTAGGTAGAAATCATGACCGCTTTGGTCAGACTATGGATGGATGAGTCCAATAGAAATGGCTGTTGCGTGGGAAAGGGATTGATATCTGCTAACACAGTTATGTTGTCTATTGTGGAGAGTGGATGAAGTCCTGAGTGGATGTGAGTTGTTGACATGTACACAGCCATATCAAGGTCCTCAAAGCCTTCCTCAGGTTAGGCTGGGAAGAGTGACAACACATTCCTCTGGTTCAAGTATGGATGTTATGAACAATTGTCCTTGAGCTGAAACCAGTGTAGATAGAAGCCGTCAATCATAGTTTCCTCCTTAGAATGATGGCATCCTAAAACTGCATTTTTACAGAGACCTGATACCAAGATATGATTTGACAACCCTCCTTCAAGGTCCGTTGTATATGATATACCCATCTCTGTGCTCACCTGTATGCAATAAACCTGCCTCCTTGTTCTGGGTTGGAACTCCTGCTGCTGGTGTATCTCCATCACAGCAAATAACCCACCTGATTCCACATTTGCTGTCCGTTTTTTTCTTTACTCTGTGTCTGTCTTTTCTTCATTATGTACTTGTCCCAGTCAGGTTAAGTTCAAAGTCATACAGGTCACAATAGTCTATGTCAACCCAGACACCATGGTCTTTAAGGTTCTGATACCCTTACAGATATATAGATGAATAGTATCAAGGCTGTATGATAGTTTTAAAATGTTCTTAAAGGTGAAATTAGTTATATGTAATCTATATGTACTCAGCGGTGTCATGGTGAGGGATAATTAGACTGTTGTTATGCCTAAGATATGCTGCAGAATTTGTATTCTAATTGTTCATATAAATGTGTGTGTGTGTGTGTGTGAGAGAGAGAGAGAGAGAGAGAGAGAGAGAGAGAGAGAGAGAGAGAG
>NW_021620632.1:3791421-3811814 GCF_004785775.1 Grammomys surdaster
GAGAGAGAGAGAGAGAGAGAGAGAGAGAGAGAGAGAGAGAGAGAGAGAGAGAGAGAGAGAGAGAGAGAGAGAGAGAGAGAGAGAGAGAGAGAGAGAGAGAGAGAGAGAGAGAGAGAGAGAGAGAGAGAGAGAGAGAGAGAGAGAGAGAGAGAGAGAGAGAGAGAGAAAGCACCCTTGAATCCTTGAAGCACTTGAGTCTAAACAAAAAATGGAAAGTTTCTGGTCTTTGCTACATTTCCCCAAGGGAGAAGGTTGGAGAGCTGCAGAGGCAGATCAGCCTTGACTTTTCATGAAGAAAAAGAAAACAGAAAGGAACTCTATTCAGTTCTAGATCCTTTGTTCCACTTCTCAAGAGTAAATTCCAGCAGTAGGCTTGGTGAAATTTATTTATCTGCTTCCTTTATAGATTCATTAAGTGACACAAACAGCAGATGTGAAGGACAACATCATGATACCATCCTGGCATATCTCAGAGCTCACTTGATTTAATTGAAAATATTTGCAAGCTGCCCATGACCCCCATGTGCTACCTCGATGTTACCAAGTAAAGGAGTGTTAATACCTCAAGCATATACACATTCAATTATGGAATTAATATTTATTTTTTAAAAAACTGTACCAACTCGGAGCTATGGTGATGTGATTTCATGTATTATATTAATTAGTTATTATTGCAAGACAGGTAAGAGAAGCTGAGCCCTGCCTTTATTCTCACAGGCAGGTATCAGACACATCACCTGCAAGGGCTCCACCTGAATCCTGTCTGATGGTGACAACCTGGATCCCCATATGACCTCATACATTCAGAATAAGCAGTTCTAAGAACAAATTCCTCTCAACTTGTCCCTTTAAAACATTCCATTCCTCTTCTCCTAGACACCTAGGTACATTCTAATCTTCGCAGATACCATGGGGTTAGATGAATATCTGTCAGGTAGCATGCTGGGAATAGATACTTTCTATTACATCTCCCAGTAAACTATATCATTTCTAGTAAAGCTACTAGTTGTGGTCCAGAAGAACAAAACACTGTCAACCTATGATCTCCTTCTAGAATAGTCTAATGGAACTGACTGTTGATTGTACATTTTGAAAATGGGAAAAATAATCATTGTGATGTTAGGTACTTGTATGGCCCATCATGCCAGCAAGTCTGGTGTTTAGCAGTTGATCATGGGAAGCACCTCCATTAAATCAGATTCCTTACAAGCATGTCAAAATGTTTGGCCTAAACAACTTCCCACACAGGAATACCATCCAAAACACAGTGGAAAAAGAATCTTAGTGAGAATCTCTGGGACAACTGGAGTCCATTGTTGTTGCTCAGAGCCTCTGCTTCCATGTGGCATGGGCAAGACTGTGGCTTGCTGTAGCTTCTAAGAATCTGAAAAGCATCCTAAACTGTATAGTGATATAGAAATAAATGGTAAACAATCCATATTCTTTTTTTTTGTTTGCAGTTGGGTCCTTTATTTCTTTTATACACTAGGCCATGAATTCGTATGGAATGGGCTCCAGCAGCTCGGGCTCTTTCCCATTAGTCCTCACAAAATGTGCTTCTCTGGGTGGTGCAGGCTGGCACTTCAGCTGAACCCAGGTGCTTTCTCTTTGGCTTCCTTTTTCTTCTGATCGTTCTCCTTCACCCGCTTCAGGAAGCTGTCTCTGCTCTTCGAGTGCTTCATGTGCTCAATCCGCACATTGATCCTCTTGGACAGAATCTTGCCCTTAACTTGCTTGTTTACAATGATGCCCACGGCATGCTGGGTGACATTGCAGACTCTTCCAGTTTTGTCGTGGTAACACTTATGGGGCATTCCTTTTTGAACAGTGCCCATTCCCTTGATGTCTACAATATCACCCTTCTTATAGATTCGCATGTATGTGGCCAAAGGAACAACTCCATGTTTCCTCAAAGGCCTAGAGAACATATACCGAGTGCCTCTCCTCTTTCCCTTTGTGTTGGTCATTTTGGAGAGTTAACTGGAAGATGGCTGCCTAGGCCGAAAGAACAATCCATATTCTTAAGAGACCTGTTCCAACACAGGAGATACACAGTTAAATCATGATCAACAGAGCAAGGAACCAGTATGCAGTAGAAGTCTGTTCAGTGTGCTGGGGTAACTATGGTGTCTGCAGGTGTGACATGTAGGGATCAGTAGAAGTCTGTTCAGTGTGCTGGGGTAACTATGGTGTCTGCAGATGTGACATGTAGGGTGTCTCTTTTTCACTGATGACTCAGGAAGTCTCCGTCACAATCCACCATCAAGATGAGATGGCAGAGGGTCCTTGAGGGATCATGCCATTATATATGACAAGACATACTAGCATGAGTTCAAAACAGAACTATTTGGAGTCTTGCTTGATATCAGGAAAATGGCAGATATTAGCTTACAGTGACAGATGTACTTGGTCTCTGGGGAAGACTGATGTGGCACGAATTTGAGTGTTCCTACTGACAGTGGTGTATCTAAGACCACAGGCTTTCAAGAAGTTGATACATTCTTCAAACTGTACAATTCAACCCATTCAGTGACAGAGGTAGGTTTGAAAAGTATTTGGAATTCCAGGTACTTTTTGATCACCCTGGAACATACCTGGTTTGTAATAGGCAGTGAACACTCTTCATCTGGTTCTATTCCAGGCTTAGACCCAAATGGCCCAAGCATAACCTGGTGGTTTGAGAAGGAGCATTAATAATTCATTGTTTAGGGCTCTGATGACTCCAGTGGGCCTCTCAGGTCCTCTCTGACAAGGTTCTTTGCCTCTTCTGCAGTGTGTTCCTACTGCCTGGACAACACACAAGCTGGTTCCCACTCCCTGCAGCCTGCTGTAGCTTCCACTTAGAAGCAATGGAGGAATACTATTTAATAAGCAAGCTGTTTTTGAAAGATGGTCTCTTAAAATATTTACTCTCTATTTTTTACTGATTATTAAAACATGTCTGTTCTCCATCTTCATGATAGATAGCTACCCATGTCTCTGTGTACTAATCACAATCAAAAGCCTGTGTAAGACGCATTTCTAGAATATTCGCCTAATGATGTTTTATCTATCTTTTCCTTATGTATATAGTTGACAGTTTGCTCTTGCATGACCAATTGCCAGAGATGAGTAACTGGATTATGTCCCTTACCAAATTTACTCTGATGTATTATAATAGATACAAAGAGGTCAAGTCATATGTGAGCATATTAAAGAATCAGCTATAATATTTATCATAGAGGGTATTGATGACTATAGTGTCACAGAAAATCACATTATACAACATTAGTGTCTCATGCCCACAAAAACTTATTTCAAATCCCATTACTGTGTATGAATGTACTGCTTTGAAGCTTCACAGCTTGTATCTCATATGTGTCATAAGTTTTGGATAATTTCCTTTAAGTTTTTGCTTTGATTTGTTGAAAAATTGATTTAATGTACACCATAGCAATGGTGTAGAAGCCACCTGTTGTAAATTTTGAGAACAGATCATTTCTTTATGCTTTAATTTTAGTTTAATTATGTCACTGACATCTCACATACACATATGTGTATGTCTCATATATATGTCATACCCGTACACACACACATACAGACACACACACACACACACACACACACACACACACATATTTTGCCCAGCGGCATTACACATACATGTGCTTCAATATGTTGGATGTTATCAATGTACACAAATTACACAAATGTAATTTGTAAAATATTATTTTTCTTTGAGAGTATGAGCTAAATAAAACTCTAGGCATCCAACCTGAGTGCAGCATTTTATTTTAAAATTCTTTTTTTTTTGTTTTGTTTTTTGTTTTGTTTTGTTCTTTTGCATGTTATATCCTTATTGGATAAGTACAATTTAGTAGTTACACTGTTCTTTATTTGCAGATGACATTCTCAGGCAGAAGCCCTACCAGCCTCTGGTGAGGATGTTCCATAGTTCAGTCAGTTTTGTGGTAATTCCTTAGGTGACGGTGGTATGTGGATGACTGGTGGAAACACTTGCTACATTGGGGAAGGCTTTTCTCCTTTGTGAATCCTCTCATGAGCCTTCAGGTTGGTCTTGTGGCTGAAGGCCCTTTTGCATGTGCTGCATATGAAAGGCTTCTCTGTCTTGTGTGAGATATCATGAGATCGGAGGTCAGAGGCTCGTTTGAATATTTTCTGACAGGTCATTCAGACCAATGGACTCTTTTTCAGGTGAGTTCTCTGGTGGGATGAAAGGTGACAGGCATATTTGAAACTCCTAGGGCATTTTTCACACTTGTATGGTTTGGGATCTCTATGGAATCTCTTTTGACTTTCACATGGTGAGTTTGCCTCATGATTCTGACAAAGAAGGACAGGCTCGGGGGTAGGCTGCTCTGGCCTGGTGAGAAACCCTGGTACCTCCTTAGGGTCTTCGTCAGAAAAAGGTTCCTCAAGTGACTCTTGCTGGCATGTGGTTGTTTCTTGAGTTTCTCTTGTAGAATCCTGAGGAACCCCATAAGAAACATCTGTCATCTCAGGCTCAGGATGATCCATTCTCTGGTTAATGAAAAGGGAGTCCATCTTTTTCCTGGGACTATTACCACCACTATTTAATTGGGTAGCATTTGTGGAAGTGTTATAGCAATCTTTCCCGTCTTCAGAGATGTTTCTTCTGGAGAAATCCACTGGATGTGCCTCCATGGGGACTTCTGTAGTTGTAGGAGTACTCAGGAACTCTTCATGGTGTCTGGAGTTGCCTTGACTTGCTCTTCTGGCACCTTGAGAGAATTGAGAAAAAACATGCCCCTCTTCATGCTCGGGATACAGCTCTCTCTGGATGACAAGAAGGGAGTTGATCTCATTTCCAGTACAGCTATCACCAACACTTCCTTCAGTATAATTCCAAGACGTATTGCATTCATTTTCACTGATTTCTTGTCCTTGTGTGATGTCTACTGGCATCCTTGCATTCCCTGGTGTTGTCTTGCTGCCTGATTGCTGTTGTTTCAAAAGCTTGATGACTTCTTTTAATGACATGTTTTCAGAAAAGAAGGCTTCCTGTCCTTGCGTGGAGATATGGACCGTGACAGGAGACTTCAAACACTCATCAGTCAGACTCTCCATGAATCTACTCATGTTTCTGCCACTAGATTTCCACTTCTCCATCAAGCCCAAGTTGTCCTTGCAGTGCCCAGTGAGGAGAAACTGTCTGAAGACCAGTTGAGAAATTATTTGCTTCTTGCTCTGCTTTTCTGGTTGCAACCATGAGGTAAATCTCTCCCACAGATTTTGCAGCTCCTTCTTTGCCTGGCAGCCGTTATTGCTTGTTGAGCACTTGATGAGTTAAAGATGTCTTCTGCCCACTGCACACCTGAACTCTGAGTTGGAATAAACCCTAAACTGTCTGTCTGAAGGTCTTTTGCTGGTGTATTGTGCTTAAAGGATTCTCTAAACTGTGAAGCCATTTTGGTGACAATGGTCAGAAAGAATCAACTATGACCGTTTAGTATCTGCTGTGTGACTTTAGGATCAATCAAAACAGTGGACGGATGTACTGTAAAATCTCTTTCTACAGTGATCTTTAAGGGTAATTCCAAGAAGCCCTTTGAAACAGTGTGTGTTCCTGCCTTGTTTCTGCTTCATCTCTATTTTAAAATTCTAAATATCTCTCATTTGCAATCACTCTGCAGAGGTGTCTGTCACAGCTCAGTGTATCACCCTGAGGCTGTCACAAGTGACCTGTGAATTTACACATTCATAATCACTGGCAAGCAGACTACTGCTCCAGTGTTCACCCCAAGCAAAGAGCTTGGCTCGGGCTATGTTAACCAGCCAGCACAACATGTGATCTGGACATATGGTCAAGTGATTGAGGTTTAGAGAAGCGAATTTCTGGAAGAGAGCTGGCCTCTGAGCCCCACTGTCAGCATGCAAAAAGATCTTATTTACCAGTATGAAAAGAAAAGGGTGCCTTCAATTACTTCACCCGGAGCCCTACACAATGAAACAGGAGGAGAAATGGCACATCAATAGGCAGAGGAGCAAGCGTGAGAAGGTTAGTGAATGCTGCAGAAAGCGCACAGAAAGTAGTTTACAGCTCTGATTGAAAGTGAAAACAGAAGAAATTGGAAGCGAAGTCCCACAAATTAAAATTAAAACAGCAGTTCTCCTGAGTTCCCCGACCTCATCCCCCAGACCATCCCCCATGCTCTAATTGTCCCACTTCAAGCCTAATGAGTTGGGATGGAAAAGACGCTCCTGTAAATGAAACCGTTCATCATTTTAGCATTCATTAGGTATTTGAGAACTTGTTATTAATGGTTCAAGGTACAACAATAGAAATCAGTCATTGCCAGTACTGTTTGTATTCAGCAAACTGAGAAAATGGGTTTACCTTAAGAAATGGGGAATGGTTAAAGATAATTGTCCTGGTTGGTTTTTTTGTTTGTTTTTGTTATTGTTGTTGTTGTTTGTTAAACTTGACACAAGCTAGAGTCATCAGAAAATGTAGAATATTAATTGAGAAAATTCCTCCGGAAGATTGGCCTGTAGGACTGTGGGAGTATTGTCTTGATTAATGCTTTATGTGGGAGGGTCCAGCCCATTGTGGGCTGCGCACCTAGGCGGGTGGAAGGAGGGTTCTATAAGAAAGCAGGTGGGGCAAGCCAATGAGGAGCAAGCCAGTAAGCAGTGTTGCTCCATGGCTCCTGCATCCGCTGCTGCCTCCAGATTCCTTCCCTGCCTTCCCTCAGGCTGTGACTTGAGAACTGTAAGATGGAACAATGCTTTCCAAGTTTCTTTGGTCGTGTTTTATCACAGCAATAGAACACAATAAACTTTGACTGACTCTTTTCTTTGCTCTTAGGGAAGCTGGAAACTGCATTTTGTTTGCTATTTTATCCATGGTCATCGGCATTTTATTATAGCTGTTGGTTGGCTTCATCTCCTTGTGAAGTTGGCCAATTAGATCCAAATCTCATCTTCTCTGTATATCTTTGTAGTTACATACACAATGAGGGTTCTCTGACTCCCTCTGTCAGAGCTGTGGTGATAAATACTGTCTGAAGAACCTGCTTAAGGCAGCGTCTAGCACAAGATAAATGTCTCACAAATCCTGTCTGTTCTTATTCTGGAACACAGAGCATTCACTCCCAACCTTCTGGACTAGGAATAACAGCAAGCCAATACTTTTTGATCGTATAATATGATTCTTCAGCATTCCTAGATACCTAGGTGAATAAAAGCAAATCAAAATAATCAACCACAATGTAGGAAATACTGGCAGAGATTTAAATATTTACTAGTTTTGGGTAGTAGAGAAATTAAAAAAATAATAATTCCATTAATGATAAATAGAATTACTTATGAAACAAACAAATTTGAAGTATGATTTGGCAATGTCCATATTCTCTTTTAGGAATATTGGTTAGGTGATAATTCCTAAATGTACAAAATCATATGATTAACTCCTAACACATAATTATCATAGCATTTTATATATTTGCAAAATTATCTAGAAATAAATGCTAATAAAAGACTCATAAATTATACTATATACATATAACAAATTTAAGCTAGCTGTTGAGATATAGACTAGTTATTTATATATTTTTGAATAATAAACAAGATAAATAAAATGTTAGCAAGATATGGAACAATATACATGAAATGTTTGGACTATGTTGAAATTTCTATATTTACACACATATTAATCATCACAGAATATAAGTTTTGACATGCATATTACATGAGAATCTTACAAGTTATGGTTGCTCTTCACTACAATCCCAGGTCTTAGGAGGCTGAACAATTAGGATTGTGAGTTTGAGGTCAACCTGGGCTTCATAGCCAGACCCTGTCTCAAAGATAAGCAGAACAGGGAAACAGAAAGCTATATGGAGACCTTAATAGATCCCAAAAAGTATTTGACAGGCTTGAGAGATACTGAAGGTCATCAGTATGGACTGTATTTATTTTTGGTGGATTAATCATGAGCTTTACTAGTTAGAAACTCTCTGGGCAGGAGCTACAATAGGAATGAAGTTGTTACAACTTCATAACAGACAAGTATTAATTTTTATGATGAGCATTATATTTCAGGTTGATATGGGAGAAATATCATTTTATAGACTAAATGTTATTTTATAGACTAAAATAATAATATTTTAAATTACCTAGAGCACTTTATGTAAATAGTAAAATACTTAAAATTTCCTAAAGAAGGTGTAGGAAACATTGTTTTATAAGCTTGTCTTTATAATAAGTTAATATTAATATTCATAAAAATATTGTAATGAAACCCTCTATTTTAAGCAGTTTAAAAATACTATAAAGAGTTTTGAAAAAAAAATGAGGCAGAGAGAAAGAACCAGTATTTGTTAACGTCTATGTGTCAGTTGTCATGATGGTCATATTTTCATCAATCTTCACAGTCCTTCTGTAAAGTCAAAGGAATATTGTATATTCTAATGATTCCTTCAGTTCAAATAGCTGGGGAGCAGTTAATCCTTGCTCAAATTCCAATGGACTTGCACACAAGACTGGCATGTTTTTGCTATTCCAAGGATTTGTATCTGATCAAATATACTCAGTGCAGCTATGATATGCAAAACAACGCAGCACCCAGGAACAAAGTATAAGAGTCTTTAAGGAATGAAAATCTGTGTCTAAAAGATTGCTGTATTTTGGAGGAAGTTGAAGAAAGTCTTTCAGAAAGATGAGAAAATTAAACAGAGTCTGAAAAGATCATGTTAATGAATGCAGAGTGTTCTGATGGTCCAGTGGAGACTTGGAAGGTTTCTGACTCAGTCTGTATCATATGGGGGCTGTGTGGAGAAGTTCTTATAACTAAAAGGCAAGCAGTAAAAACGAACAAGCTGCTTGTGTTCCCAAGATCTAAGATTTATTTCAACTCAGTAAGCTAGTTGTGTCAAGCAAGGTCAATGATTACAAGTTTTATCGTGGATGCTCATTTTGGTTGCGATGATTTTTAAGACATACAAAATGCTATCGATCAGGATGGAATAAAAAGTTACCAACAATGGCAAAAAAGACTGACATGCAACTTAGTGTCTGAAAAAAAAATGGTTTATCTCCATATCACTTTAGGTAAATTGAAACATCCAGAGTCACTCTGCCTCTTTGATTAATCATGAGGCACTTGGTTTGAAAACCATTTCTTATACAGTAGTTTGACACTTGACACTGTGTTTCTAGAAGCTTCCAGTGGTTTCTCCTAGAGCCTGGGAAGCTCAAGTTCCTCTGTGGTTCTCAAATCTATATACTTATTTGGCAAGCACTTGCTCACTGTCCTGACTACACCTGGTAACCCTGAGATGTGTGGCTTAATGAACATTCTTTATGTAACATATAGCTCACTATTACCAGAAAATACTTAACCGGGTAGATTTTGGACACACAATGAGAGATACTGAACATAATATGAGAAGATCCAGTAATGCAGTAGAACACACACACACCCCAAAATAATTGAAGACTTTTCTAGGGTGCTTTGGCTACTGAACATCATTACTCAGAACTCTAAAGAGTTAGAGCGTCACAACATACATTTCAGGAAATGCTTCTCCAAATCCAGGTTTGAGTATGATGGCAAAAGGCTTCAGACAATGGTTGGCATTATCTAGGTAGCTGATTTCTTCTCTGTCCATTGATAGCATTGTGCTGATAGTAGAAAAATAGTCAGAAAGAAGAGTAGGAAGCGTGTGGCCTTTGGCAAGAAATAAATAATATGGCTTTTATAAGACAAATGTGTATTTTAGTATGTGTATTCAAAAACAAACACAACCAAAGAGATTTTTCCCACCTTGACTTTATTTTGTGAACTTCTGCATTACACCTGGAAAACTTACAGTCTTCTGAGAAAGAGGGGTCCATGGTAGAACCAATATCCACATCTTGATATGCAGTGTTAAATGTGAACAATTCGTGCTGATATTTTCTCAATCTGGGACTGGTAATGTTGGCAGGTGTCAGTAAAGGTCTTTTGGAAAGGGGATGGCATCTGAAATGTAAATAAATAAAATATCCAATAAAAAAAGAAAAACCAAAAAAAAACCTCTCTTTTCTTCATTTTTATAATAATAATTTCCACATGGGCCGGTGAGATGGCTCAGCAAATAATGGTGCTTGCTGTGTAAGCCTGGAAGCCTGATAATCCACCCACTGACAACTATGGAAATGTGAAGAGAGAGAACCATCAACTCCATCAACTGCCCTCAGATCTCTACATTGCTGCGGCACAGTGCTCCTCACCCCAAAACACTACAAAGAAAAAAGAAAGACTGTTATATAGTTAAAGACTGTTAATAGTTTCAGAGAGGCCCATGTAATTCTGATAGTGGTTGTCATCTCTGAAATCTATTCTTTGATGGTAAAATTTCTGGATAATTATAACTCAGTGGGAAACCCACTGCTTTGGGCTCAAAGCCCAATTCCTGAAACATTTTATTATCATATTCCCACCTTTGAGAAAAGTCATCTTCTAGGTGTTTGGGTTTTGGATCTGAGAGAAACTGTCATAGCTTAATTATATTCAAAGCCACTCTCTTGACTTCTATTTCAGCTGTGACATTGGCCTTCACACTTGGGTTGGCTTGGATTCTCTCTGGATGGAGAGTGAGAATTTTGTGTTTTCTTTGCCTGGGCAGAAATCTGTATTCGGTATAAGACTGTAAAATTCACAGAGCAGAAAGACCTTCAACACAGTATGACCACTGTGGGACTCATTCCTTCCATGCCGAAAGCTACAAAAATCTTTTTACCATAGCTTCTAAAAAAATTTTCACAGTAAAAATCAAAGATAGGGAAAATGAAATTATAATTACAATCTTTTAAAGCCCCCTTTCTTTAATTACAGACACTCTAACATGTTGAATACTAGCTATGTAATGGAATTATCAGCGTGTATATTGTATGGTAGTATTTAACTGATGTTTGGAACTGACAAAACACAAACATTACTCATTTATTTGTTTAGATATTAGATCCATGTACTGAATGGTTTAATGGTGTGTATGACAGGGTGAGAAATATAGTCTCACAATTAATTTATAGTTTTATGAACTTTAATGTATATTTGCATTCAGTGTGTCATGTGCTTCTCATTGTAGATTATATAGGACAGTATGGATATTGTAGATCAACAGTATGGGGGCCCACAGAGTAAGCAGCATTCTGGAGTTATATATATATGAATAGTTATGTATAATATAGATTATTGGCATCTTCTTAGCTTATGTGGTTATAATGTCATGTTGTCTTTTAAGAATATAGCCACTAACTTTAACAAGATAAAATTTTAAGTAGTAAAAAGTGATAAAGCAGTTACAAAATAAAAATTTAAGAGCTACCATGAAACTCTGTTTTTATTGAACCAATAAAAACAGTCTTTCTGACATGCATTTTTAATTTTTTCACCCAAAATCTGTCTATCACCTTGAGCCTTTGATGCCATTACTACTTACTATATGCCCTAAAGAAATAGTTACCAAAGTGGTGTAGACTGCATTAGCAAGTGATAATAGCATGTTCTAACATAGATAATACTGTTCCCTAAGCTGACTGTACTCTACTCAGTCGCACACTGAATTGCATCAGTGAGTGGGCAGTCTCATGGCCATACCTAGCTATCACATTCTTCAGAAAACCTCCTGTTTCTATGAACATGACAATTGTATGTCTATCTTAGAAAGGAGAGATTTTTGATAACCAGAAATTAGAAGTACCACCAGAAATATGTGAAGATCCTGTTCCACACAGTGTTGATTACACTCCCACCATGCTTTCAAAAGAACAGGCAATAATGCTTTGAATATCACCTAGAACAGAGAGGACAAGTTCCTATCTTGTTTGGGTTTGTGGTTTTAAAGACATGGTCTCACTATGTGTAGCTCAAGCAAGCTTCAAATGCTCAGTCCTCCTGCTCTGTACTACAGGAGTCCAGCAACACATGCAACTTAGGAATAGAGTATTCCAATATATTAATATTTACATTTTTTCAAAATTCTTATTAAATTTCCATTATGTATGTTACATTTTTTGATCCTGAAGTAATCAAGAGTCACTGAAACTGGAAAGTGTATTAATGAATCAAATTCTACCTTTTAATCTCTGGCTTAATTTTCATGTAAGGATAATGCTATGAATGTATAATGCATACTTTTATTGTGGGGAAAAATATTGGCCACAGCTGTGTAGTCCCAGTGGGTTTCCATGCTGCGGTTCCCACATTCAGGAGGAATGTCTAATGTTCCAGTGGCTGGAGGCTTTGGCAGTGGCAGGCCCCAATGACACGAGGAAGTCCTTGGTTCCATAAGGGTTTATGGTCATGGCGGTTGGTGGATGAATATGAAAGTACCCCCCATAAAACTCAGGGCAGTCCCAAATAGTGAGGGAGAAAGTGGGAGGATGGGGGAGGCATGCTTAATTTGCTCTGCCCTCTGGCCTTCATTAGATGATTGTGTGAATGTTATCTGTCAAAAAAAAAAAAAAAACAGAGACAGATAGAGAAAGCAGACGAGAGTTAGAATGACTGACACCAATTAGCCCTGTACTTGCTTCTTTGGAGGTGATAGATGGCTATTCAATTAACATGCATGTAACTGAATGTATGAATGAATGAAGTCACGCCCTCTTAAACTTTGTATGAAAGAAACTGCCAAAGAGAAAGAGCATGACAGAAGAACTTTACAACTTTTACATCAAAGGTTTCCCAGTCTCAGGAAGTATATAAAGACCTATAGCTAAGACAACTTTCTGAAGCAGAGGAGACCATGCTGAGTATCTCAGAACAGCAGCAAAAGAGATACTGTTGATGGAGTGTGAGCCAAACCCAGAGGCCTAAATAAATGTCAGCACTGTTGACACATCAGGAATAGTTCCGGTTCTCTATCTAGAGACTGTCTAAGCCCTTTCCAACCTTCCCTTTAATGCCCATGCCTTTTCTCCATGGGTCCCACTTATGTGTGTCCTCCCCACAGTACACGTTAGTGCAAATGCTAGTCCTTCCTCCCAGAGTGTACTACTCTATTAGACTCAGTTGTCACTTTCCAAAACCCAACTCAAGGGAATTCCTCACTGAATCTTACTGTCCTTTCTCGTTTCAACCCTCCAGTCAAAAATAATTTTCCTCTAGCATTACTTCTACTAGGAGCTACTAGGACATTAATACACTAGCCATGTTGATTCAAAATTACAAATCCACACCCTTCCCTACTTCATTAAGAATTATTTGAAAGCCATTGTATCATGCCAATGGTTGAATTTTTGGTATGTATCATGACATGCAACATACAGTAAGTCTAATAAGTAAAGCTATTGGTACTCCTAAAGAGGGAAGATGCTCTTAGCCTCTAGCCGGGGACTTATTTAACCATGCATCATTTACACAGCCACAAATGTATATTGAAAAACCTCCCAAATTATCATTTAGAAATATTATTTATTCTCTATTACTCATAAGGATTGACTGTTACAAGCATCTCGTGCCCACTACCCCTCGTCAGCTCATCTTAGATGTCCTGGTCTAACAGGGCCCCAGACATAGATTCCTCAGGTTTAGCCTACACCAATTCATAGGTTGCCCAGGTTTAGCTCACAGTAGCTCGTAGACTCTGGCCTTGTGCCCTTTGCTCTTTCGTCTGTTGCTGCTGCATAGCTGGTAGCAATTCTCTAGGGAGTGTGCCTCCAAATTTGATTTGTGTCTGAATGGAAACCCTGTAGCCATTTTGAGGTAAGGTCAGCTGTTGTGTGAGGGTTTCAGCTCTTTGACACTGTGCAGGGCCAGCTTGTGTGCTGGTGGCCAACTGCATCTAATAGCAGCTAATGAAGGCAGCGCTCATTCCTTTGGCAAGCATCTAATTCTGTTCTCCATTTATTTGACCTCAGATGCTTCCAGCAAACTTAGCATGTTTCTCAGGCAAGGGCAGCCATGCCAGTTCTGACAAAATGAAGACAGAACAGATAGCTAAAAAGTGTCTTGAATGTGGCTCACAGCATTGAAATTGTCACAAGCATCACTGCAATGGTTGTGCACAATTGGGATCATGATCCTCTGTCCCGGGAAAAGCAAGATACTGTATTTTCTAAGGGACTTTATTTTCCAAGCACAGGATTCAATTCTTCGATGAGATGCCATTATATAATCTTCTAAACAACTTCATGAGCTGGTTACTGTTATTATTACATTATGTAAAGGTGAGAAATTGGGACTTGAAAAGATTAATATACTCACCTAAATTATTTTCCCAGTCTTATAACTCAGAACTTTAA
Organism: Grammomys surdaster; assembly: GCF_004785775.1. Lineage (NCBI taxonomy): Eukaryota > Metazoa > Chordata > Mammalia > Rodentia > Muridae > Grammomys > Grammomys surdaster. Next base: position 3,805,675 of record NW_021620632.1, read on the forward strand.
GATGTCCATTTGCCATCTACCCTTGGGTAATAAATACAAAAGGGATCCAGGTGATATAGCCTTTCATCCTCTGTTCATGCTGCCATCTTGAAAATGCAGTCACTGTAAGTTGATATGACATAGGGCTTAGTAACTGTGGACCTAACATGAAATTTTCCGAACATTTAAAGTAATTGATAGCTGAGGCTAGGGGCCTGGTCCCCCCAGCACCATGGCCAAGACCGTGGCGTATTTCTATGACCCCGCTGTAGGCAACTTTCACTACGGGGCTGGACACCCGATGAAACCCCATCGCCTGGCATTGACTCATAGCCTAGTCCTGCATTATGGTCTCTATAAGAAGATGATCATCTTCAAGCCTTACCAGGCCTCCCAGCATGACATGTGCCGCTTCCACTCTGAGGACTACATCGACTTCCTGCAGAGAGTCAGCCCCACCAATATGCAGGGTTTCACCAAGGGCCTTAATGCCTTCAACGTGGGTGACGACTGCCCAGTGTTCCCCGGGCTCTTCGAGTTCTGCTCCCATTACACAGGCGCGTCTCTGCAAGGAGCAACACAGCTAAACAACAAGATCTGTGATATTGCCATCAACTGGGCTGGTGGTCTACATCATGCCAAGAAATTTGAGGCCTCTGGGTTCTGCTATGTCAATGACATAGAAATTGGTATCCTGGAGCTGCTCAAGTACCACCCTCGGGTGCTCTACATCGATATTGACATCCACCATGGTGATGGGGTTCAGGAAGCTTTCTACCTCACTGACCGGGTCATGACTGTGTCCTTCCACAAATATGGAAATTACTTCTTTCCTGGAACAGGTGACATGTATGAAGTTGGAGCAGAGAGTGGCCACTACTATTGTCTCAATGTGCCCTTGCGGGATGGCATTGATGACCAGAGTTACAAGCACCTCTTCCAGCCAGTCATCAGCCAGGTGGTGGACTTCTACCAGCCGACGTGCATCGTGCTCCAGTGTGGCGCGGACTCCCTGGGCTGCGATCGATTAGGCTGCTTCAATCTGAGCATTCAAGGACATGGGGAATGTGTTGAATCTGTCAAGAGTTTCAATATCCCTCTCCTGGTGCTGGGAGGTGGTGGCTGCACTGTCCGAAACGTTGCCTGGTGTTGGACATAAGAAACATCTCTGCTGGTAGAAGAGGCCATTAGTGAGGAACTTCCCTATAGTGAATACTTCGAGTACTTTGCCCCAGATTTCACGCTCCATCCAGATGTCAGCACCCGCATCGAGAATCAGAACTCACGCCAGTATCTGGACCAGATCCGGCAGATAATCTTTGAAAACTTGAAGATGCTGAACCATGCACCGAGCATCCAGATTCATGATGTCCCGGCAGACCTCCTGACATATGACAGGACTGACGAGGCTGATGCTGAAGAGAGAGGTCCTGAGGAGAACTACAGCAGGCCAGAAGTACCCAATGAGTTCTATGATGGCGACCATGACAATGACAAGGAAAGCGATGTGGAGATTTAGAGCAGCGTGGATGCTGTGTCCTCAAGAGTTCCTTGTCACCTCTGTGGTGGGAAGGACACTATGGCTCCCCCAGGTCTGAACTGGGTCCCCCAGGATTTTTAGTAACTCTGGTGAAGGGTTTGGAAACCACATGTGGTTCTAGAATCCACTCCCCTTTTTCTCAAACTCTCATAACCTGGTGATAGTTCCTATTAGGGATGAGACATGGACAAGTCTCAGGAGCATTATGGGTAATGAGCTCTAGCAGGTGTCCCCAGTCCCTCTTCCCCTCATTTGTTCCTTCTGTCCTTCCAACACAGAGACTGTTAGAGATGAAAGTTTGGATGGTACTAAAGTCTCTGACTTCCTTCTGGGTTCCCTTACTGCTGTTCTTGCCTCCATGCAAGGTGAACCTGAGGGGAGGAAGGCATGGCTCTCTGAAACCGTAACTGCAGATAAACCACAGTGGCAAGGAGGAAAGGGTGTCACGCTCTAACTGGCTTTGTGTCCATTTTACTGTTTTTGATCTAATAAACCAATTGGTATTTTTTGTACCAAAAAAATATATAAAGTAATTGATAATCACAAGTCAATTTAACATCACTTCAGTTTTTTTTCTTCTTCAAGATAATTACATCACCTTTTATTCAGCTTTTTAGAAAACATAGAATTTATGTGTTTCTGAAATAAATGATAGGAGGATTCTACTAAAATGTAACATGAAATTTACTGAGCATAAAATACAATGCAAGAGCATTCACTGCATTTTGAATACACACACGTGTGAGATATAAAGTCTACAATATGTTTTAGAATGAAACATGCATGTAGAATGTGTGTTCTCACACTAAAAGAAGCTTTATGACCTTGCCTTGTTCACCGTCCATTTTGCTTGTTCTCTCACATGATGCCACCAAAGTCTTTATTAAAGTGATGTCATCTATACATGTTTTAAAAGATACAAAAATGTTACTTCTAATGTCCATGAACTATGTCTAGTGCCCCATACCTGTCACCCAAACACTGAGGCACCTGAGATGGAAAGATTGTCACATATTCCAGGAGAACAGCCAAGACTACAGTAAAACTTTGTATCTCTTTCTCTGTCATTGTTGGTGTCTCTCTCTCTGTTTGTCTCTGTCTCTGTCTATCTCTGTCTCTCTGTCTGTCTCGGTTTGTCTGTCTCTCTCTTTCACACTCACACACACACACACACACACACACACACACATACACGCACTCACACAGTAATATTCATTGTAGTACCATAAGAAATGTTTATATTATTGAACTCAAGAGGAAAACAAAAGGCGATCTGATTATTACTGAATTCACTAATGCAAGCATATAAACGGAAATATAATACAATATGCTCAGTATCTAATATGATTCACTATGTAGGTTGTACTATATGTTGTACGTCTTCTGCTGCTTTTATTTTAATTACTGCTATTTGATAGATTCTCTTCTTGATTAACCTTAGATGATAATTTCATGATCTGCCATCATCTGAGAATCTGGACTCCATCTCAACCTTCCTTGTTCCCAATACTATCTATCTTACACCCCAGACCTTTCCCCCTTTTTATTATGGCATATTTATTCATGTGACACTGACCTTTTACTGATTCTCCTATTCTAAATATAATCATTGTGTTAGTATCAATATTTTACCTTCAGCAATGACACACAGAACCTGACAACATGATGAACTCTTAACAATAGACTGGCCTGACCTATTTTATTACAAAGAAGGATGCAGAAGCATTGGAAGGAGTTCCTTGGAATTTGTTGAAAATTACATACCAAACGTCTGGACCTGCTTCTCAGTCCCATTTTTCCTAATGGAGTACACTGTCCTATTAAACCATCATCTTTGACAAGCATAAATAGAGGGACAGCATATAACCAGTTTCAGTAGAGTAACCCAACATCATTCTCTCAACAGATACTTCCATCATACTAACCATATAAAGCACTAAGAACAAAGTAACAAACAACAGCTTGCATGATGCGCAAGATGCAAGCTTAACTCATTTAAGTAGCTAGTCTAGGCATGTATACAAGCACACAGAGAGCGGTTCTCTGTGGTGACTGAGTATAGTTCCTATCCAGTACCAAAAACATAATGGAATTTGGGTGCTGAAAAATCAGTAACACGTCACACGAAGAAATATACCATAATAAAATTGAGACTGAGTGATCTGGAAAGGATTGTGGGCACACGAGGAGATGTCTGGGGTGTAAGATAAATAATATTGGGAACAAGGAAGACTGGGATGGTTTTCAGATAACCAGATGATGAAGGATCATGAAATTACCTTCTAAGGTTAATGAAGAAGAGAATCTAACAAATAAGAGTAATGAAAATAAAAATAGCAGATGATGTACAACACGTAATGCACACAACCTACAGAGTGAGTCAGATTAGCTACTGTGCACAGTATTTTCTGTCATCTGGACACCTCCATCTTTACAGGTGGAGAAACAGACAGACTGACAGATGCAAGGATATTCCAATTATTAAGTGGAAATTGCTCTCCAGGTCTGTCTTATCTGAGTAAACAATCCAGAAGAGAAATAGCATGATAATACCTGAAATTTATAGGATTGGCTGAAGGATGGGAGATTAGAGATTAGCACAAAAGCCATCAAAGGACCAGTGTAAAGACCATGAGAATGCAGAAATCAGGTGAAATAGAGGAGGAAAGGGTTTAAATAATAACAACAGCAATGATAATATAGTTAATAATACAATTGTGTAAATTGAGTAGTGATGGCAAATTAACATATGGTACCACTTACCAAACTGAGATGAATTGGAAGTGGGAACCCCCGTGGTCTCTACAAGGCAGTCTTTACAATGAACTTGTTTTTAAGAAGACAGTGGTAGTTTGTGGGGAGGAATTCATGGTATTGAACTTCTATACATAGATTGGACCACTCGACTTAAGACTATGATTTTCTCTTAAAGTTTCATGATTTTAGCTTGTTTGCAATGTGTTTTCAAACACTCAGAATTTATCATTAAGCACTCACTGTATTCAAGTAATACATGTGTTAAAATGCAAACTATATGTCTTACTTTTGACTAATGAGATTTCAAATCCACCCTGATTCATTCCAGCTTACAGAAGGAAATTAAAAAATTGATTGGTTACTTCCCTCCCTGTGTATGAACACCTTGATTGGCCAGCTGCCGGTGGCTAGGCAACCAGGCAGAGACTCTGTGGAGTAAGCAGCAGACTTCATCTCAGCAGGAGCTGTGCAGTAAGAAGCTCTGGGATCAATTAAAATGCCAGGCTTTTCCAGGCTTGTTTCCAGAGCATCTGGGCATGATTCCACATAAATTTAAGGAATTAGAGATCAGACAAAGGTAAACATTTCTGTGCAGTGCTTAGCTCTGATTTAAAGAGAGAGAGAGAGGGGATGGAATTTGCCACAGTCATGGAGCCTTGTGGGGGTTTATACCTCCAGTAGATTTCTTTTTCCCTTCTAAATTGCTTTATTATTTTAGGTATGTGGTATTTGAAGGCTTCTTAAATCATCTGTGTTCCTTTGGGAAGGAAGAGAGAAAAAGAAACAAAAGAAAAGTCAGTCCTTGTTTCGTAGACTAAACAGTAGGGTGTGACTCATTCTTTAATTTTATAGTCACACCTCTGAAAGCAGAATTTATTAAGTCTTCATTTTTCTGCTATTTGATCTCCTGAGTCTGATTTAGACAGAAAACCCACACGGGTACCCAAAGACAAAGAAAGACCATTTCCTCCTTAGAAATAGTGGACGTCTGCCCTTTTTGGTGGAACCTCTGCCCCTTTGTCTCATTTTACCCATCTCCTAGAATCTGAAGCTCTGCTAGCTTCCTTAAAGCATATGGCTTTGCCTTGCTTGTGTGCTCTGGGCTTTCTATCTGGGCAGAGGGAATGGGCTAGAGACAAAAGGATGGGTCAGTAAGCAATACAACAGTGATGACTTGTTAGAGGTACACAATGTACAGAAAGGCAGCTGGATGGCTGAGAGTACAGACACTGTGAAGCGTACATGGATTTCTTTTAAGAACCATGAAAAAAACAATGTCATGATAGCACAGACATAGCCCACAGCTGTCTTTTATATTTTTTAGCAAAGCAGAAAGACATCAGCTCTGGTTGCATGTCCAGTATGTACTAGGGTCTTGAGTCTACATCTGTGTGTATTGTGTGAAAATACTCAGTATTTTCTGGATTGCTTACATATGGGTAACACAACAGTCAGACCTTCAACATTCTTCCAGCTTTGTAAATATATATATATATATATATATATAATTTATGCATATAGCTTTACAGTCAATAATTAAGCAAAGAGGTGGAAAAAGCAATGGTTGACCTTTTAGAGTTAGCTTTTGTACTATGTATCTACTTTATATTTCAATCTCTTGAAACATAAAATATTACCTCTGTCCTCAGATGGAAAAAGATGGTGTTCTATAATGTGCCAAAGTCATACACCAAGGAAAGACAAACCCATGTACTTTCTGTCCCCAATCCCTCCCAAATCCTCTCACTCCAGAAACTTAAGACGATGAGTATGATCTACCTAGATCTGGCCTAGGCTAAATTATATCTATATCTGTATCTATCTCTATCTCTATCTCTATCTCTATCTCTATCTCTATCTCTAT
>NW_021620632.1:3811824-3853758 GCF_004785775.1 Grammomys surdaster
TCTCTATCTCTATCTCTATCTCTATCTCTATCTCTATCTCTATCTCTCTCTCTATCTCTATCTCTATTCTATATCTATCTTTGTCTCTGTATCTGTATCTATATCATCTCTATCTATCATCTATCTATCTATCTATCTATCTATCATCTATAATGTTCATTTCCAGATCTTATAAAAGATTAGGAAATTATCAGTTTAATTATCTCTTGCCATTTCAGCAACAGAACTGTAAGACAAATAACAATCTCCAAACAGAACACAAGGCATGACAAAAGTCTTGGACTCTAGCCTGGTATTCCAACTTTGGATGCCTTCAAAGTTATAAGTCACAAGTTTTCCAAGGGTACAAAAAATATACCAATAAGATAGTAAATGGTGCCTTAAAACTATGCTAGATGTAGAAGGGTATTTTAGATACCCACTACCCACGAGTGCCTGTGATTCCTGTAGCTATTATGAAGTTGCCATATTTATGAGCTGAGTTTTCTCCTTAGATATATTTTTCATATTTTTTATGCCTGATATCCATGCTCAAAGACTCTTGGATGAGTAAACAGCAATTTAGTGGAAGGAGAAGAATTTCTCCATGAAGACCTTAAGTAGATACTGTTTCTAAAAATCAGCAACTCACTCTGCTGTACAGTTGGAATAAACAAAACTTGGGCAATGCATTATTTGTTTAGAAAGATTCAGCTTATTTCTTTGGGGTTGGTATTTTATGAAAGGAGTTCCTCAGTAATAGAGTACAAAATGGTAGTTACATATTTTCCAGTTTGTTTTATTTAAGTCCTGACCTGGTCGGGCATATATCCCTGAAGTTCCTGGAGGCCCCGCCCTCAAAACTCCCATGGAAATATGCTACCATTTTGGAAACTTGATGTCTCTAAATTCCTAAGGAAACATTTTTGTTAAAAAACCAGACCAAGCTCTATCTTCATTCCGTTGGTGAGATCCAAGCAATTTACTATCTTCCCTTCAGTTCCTCTCGTTCATTATCTCCTTTTCATTTCAGATCAGCAGTACCAGAAATTCCTGATATCACTCCTTCTCTGTACTGCTTCTCTTGTTATCTCTAGCTATAAGCCCATGGTTAGTGGCCACAGTAATCTCCTTACCAAAAGTTGAGGCCGGGCATGATGGCAAGAGGACCAGACAACAAGGACATTCTCCTTATAACAAGTAAGGAAGAGACCAGCCTGGAACACGTGAGCCCATCAAACAGTAAAAGAAAGCAGTCATCCTCTCGATGTTCATTTCCAACTATGTGGTTTTTCTCCTGAATATGGACAAGGCTGAGAGTTTTCCAGTTCTTTAATTTGATTTCCTTTTAGGATAACAATTAATTTTATCACTTTACTGGGAACCACCAGAAAGAACCAAACTACACTTTCTTTCAACACTGCTCAGAAACTTCTCAACTAAACATCTAATTTCATCACGCACGATATTTCCCTCTGACAGAGCAGAAGCACAAGAGAGGCTTTGCCCAGGAACTTAGGGCACTGAGAAAAGACCTGTCTTAATAAAGCAATCTTCAGCAAAACCAACACAGCTTAAAGCAAAACATGGAATCTCAACTCTGAGTGGCAAAATTCACCCATTAGTAACTTATATAGGACTCACGATGCTATAGGTGTGGAATAAATTTCTACTGGCTTCTCCTAAGCTGTGCATTATCAGCCAGAGAATTATAACAAAATACTTGACACTGGGATGCTTAAGCAACAAAATTCAATTGGTCACAGTTACAAACAATGGAAGACCAGTGTTCCAGTTGGTTTGGTCTGCTGAGGGCTTTTCTCCTGACCTGAGGCAAATATTTTAGCATTATATCTTCATAGGCCTTCTTTTAGTTTATGTGTGTGTGTGTGTGTGTATGTGTGTAAGGAGAGAGGAAAAGATGAAAGAAGGGAGGAGGGAAGAGAGGAGAGAGGAAGTGAGAGAGATTGGAGAAGAGGAGAGGCTCTACTGTGTCTCATTTAAGTACAACAGTCCTATCTGCTTAGCACCTTACACCAGGAACTCATTTAGCATTAATTCTTTTCTTAGAGCCTGTCCCTGGTTAAAAGTTTCTTTACACTGGTTCATTCATAAATAATAGAAATTGATTCAACAAAGGTAGAGAGAACTGGGAAGTTTAAGACCAAGACGAATAGGTCTTAGTGTCTAGGGTAAGTCCATTCTAGCTGTGCCTTTCAATGGTTGAAGGCTTGGCATCTCTTCTCTGACCTCTTCAAAGGCTTTACAGTATCTCCAAACAGACACATTAAGTCCTGGACTTTACTATATGCATTTGGAGAGGAAGGCAGAACTAGTGAGTCTTAGTGAGGCAGCTCAAGAAAATTAACTAAGATGAATAATGTTTTTCTGAAGAGAAATATCTGGTTCAGCTCCTAGAGTAAGAGAAATATTAACAATAAAATATATTCCAAAGTAATGTTGAAGATAGACAAATTTGAAATTTTAGGGTAAGTTTTTAACATTTGTAGTTAACTTTGAGTCTAGAAGGAAAGGCTAACATCAAGGAATTCTAAACACAAATAAACCAGTGACAAACAGTCAACTCACAATGAAGTTACTATGACAAAAGTAGCTACAGAAACAAGCTCCAACACACTTTCAAGTAACAGTCATTACTTCAAACTGTATACTACAAAGAACAGAAGAGAGTAAAACATAAATCCTTGTGATATTTCACACCTATAATTTAGAACTGTGAGATGAAGGCAGTTCTATAATTTAGAACTTGTTCTGAGTTCAAGGCCAGCATGAGATAGAGTGGCCCAATATCTCAAAAACACTGAAAGGAATATTCATTCATTCTACAAACTTACATATACATGGTTGATAACAATTGAAAATAAGCCAATGTTACTTATAAAACCATGTCAAACTCTAATGGGAAATTCACACCTTTATAGAAAAAAAAATCCATCTTCACTGCTTAAACATTTAGTGTTTCTTTTATGTTGACTACCAAAACATTGACTTGTTTTCTGTTTCTTACAGTTTTGTCATGTCTACTTTCTTTAATATGGTAAGGGAAAAATAAAGAAAAACATGGAACAAGAAACCAAACAGTATAAAGGAAGAAAAAAGTGAGAGTTCAAAGGTGAGGTGAGGCTTTATTTGAGAAAACACCAAAGGTAGAATTCTGGGAAGAGTTAGAACCATCAAACCACTTGTCTGCTTACCTGGTTAAAATATCTGTTTTCCCATATACTGGCTAAGTAGGGCCTCCTGGGAGGTAACTGGCCTTTCTGGCAGGATTTTAAAGAGTTTGTGCTGGTTTGGAAAGTAACTCTGTTCTTCTGACAGCAGAAGGGCAAAGCTTATTGTTTTTCTGTTCTGCCATGTTTGTCTGCAGCCAAGATACCATCATCACTGGATGTTTGGACCCACCAATCACAAACAGAGTGACTCACACTAAAACTTACAAAATATTTCTATATTTCTTTTCTCCTAGTGAGATTGAATATCTGACAGAGCCAAACAAAGAGATTTATTTCAGCACATGTGCTTGAGAGTTAGAGCATATTAAAACAGGGAGGACATGGTAGTAAGCACGATACAATCAGTGCTCAGATAAGAACATGGTTAGCTGTTTTATGCATGACTCCAGTTATGAAACAGAGGGCTATCGGACAGGAAGCAGAGACAGATGTAAGACCCACTTCCAAAGGCTACTTTTGTCAATCAGAAATTATCTTATTATTATACAACCTCCCAAAGAGTCCCAGCAACAAGGAACCATGTGTATAAACACATGAGCCTGTGGGTAACATTCTACATTTTAATCATAGAAATTGCTGAAAAAAATAAGAATACCTAAAACAAAATTTTTAAAAAATCAATGTTTAAATATTGCAGTAGTCATTATCAAGAAATAAATTTTCTGGATTAATCTATGGACAATTCCAATCAAAACCACAGCCCAAAATGTTAAAATTGACAAAGATTCTAGAATATATTTGGGATTGTAAATAGTCTTAGAAATTCTTCATTTCTCCTTTCGTTCTGAAAGATTGTATTTTTGGTGAACATTCCTTGCTGATCTTTTTTTTTTTTTCTTAAGAACATTTAGTGTGTATTATTTTTCAAACTTTTCCAGTTTACTCTGGAATGTGTTGCTATGGAATCTTGTTCCTTTGGCAAGTCAAGATGGTCTGCCCTTTTGTTCTAAACATCATGGTTAGAGATCTTCTCCAGGGTTGTGTCCTAGTGAGCTGGTTTGGTAGGCTACTTTGGTTTGAGTAAGCAGGGAATCCTCTGGGTAGTACCACCAGCTTAGAGAAGAGGCTGTGGGCCGTTTGTGTGTGGAGAGGAGAACCCAGTAGTTGGAGGCAAGCATGTAACAATTTGTAACAAGTTGCCTCTGCCCGAGATATAACCATGGAAACTTCACAGAGATGGATTCTAGGAACATGAAGCCTTTGAATACATAAAACAACCTTTAAAAATAACAATAAATAAATAAATAAATAAATAAATAACAACACAAAAGGAATTAATCCAACCAAATTAAAAGCTTTCGAGAAACCTACAATAATTAAGATAATGTCAGATTGACATAAAGAGGCATTTGACTCAATGAAATCAAATTTACAGTGAAACATCTCTTCCCTTTGTATTTATAGACAGTTGGTGTACAGTCAGAGAACCAAGGCATTAGCCAAACTTCAGACAGTGCTTGGGGAATCTTGTGGAAGAGTTAAGGATAGAATTGTACAAACCAGAGAGGTCAAGGACAACACAAGAAGACTTTCAGAGTCAACTAACCTAGGCCTATGAGGTCTCACAAACACTAAACCACCAACCAAAGAGAATGCAAGTGCTGGACCTAGGCCTCCTGCAAGTTTGTAGCAGATGTGCAGCTTGGTCTTCATGTGGGTCTCCTAACAATTGCTGCTGGGGCTGTGTCTGACTTTGATGTCTGCTATTGGATCCCCTTCCCCTAACTGGCCTGCTTGAGTGGGCTTCAGTGGGAGAGGATGTGCTTAGTCCTGCTGTGACTAAAATCCCAGAGGAGGGTAGTACCCAAGGGGAAAGGATGATTTGGGGGGAGGCATTTGTAAGGGCAGAGCTGAGAAGAGAGGAGGAAGGGAGGACTGTGATGTCGAAATAAAATGAATAAATAAAAAAATTATTGAAAAAATAAAGCATACGCAAAAATAAAGGAAAGTAAATACAAAGAGAACCAAGGTGTTTTGATTGATAAATTTTACTGAAAAAAAAAACTGGATATTGAGGAAAATAAGTAAATTCTTATTTAGCATCCTATAAAACACCAAAAGGAAGACAGAAGCTATGCATTCACAATACCACAGGAAGAAGGCCCCCGGCCACCCATGAGCAGGACTCCAGCTATACATAAGCAATACTGTCACCACCTTTGGAACCCGGCTACTAATGACCAAGACTCAGCAGGAACTCAGCCATCATTCTGTAAGTAACATTTCCCTTTGTTTTAAACTTCATGTTGGAAATTGCTATAATTTATTCATTTTTCTTCCAGGTGCTTCCCTATGGGAGGAGGAATAAACAGCAATGTACTTTTTGTTCTTTGACATTCCTGTTTCAATTATAATTTCTCCGGCAACCATGGAAATGTTATTGCCATACCAGCTTTCTCAAAGTCCCAGAGTCTCCAGAGTCCCCTGGGCCTGGCCCCATTTCATGAGCTGAAATTAATTTCTATGTTTATTCAAGACACTATTTTTTTAGTATTTGTATTATGCTATAAAACTTTGACATGATTTGGGTGAACTCTTGTACCCAGACACAATCCACAGCACAGTAAAAATCCTGGACTGAATTAACTTACCACAAACCCTGTCTGCCCATGGCTGCATCAAAACAACCCAGCACCCAGTTTCCAAAATCACAGTAAGGCAAGAGTCAGAGATGTCTTTCTGTGGCAGCTAATGAGGTGTTATTTTCTAACGTCAAAATGTCCTAGCAGACAGGCATTTAATCATTTATATTCCAGGTTTCAAAGTTCAAATTATAATTGCTGCAGGACCAGAAACTTTTTCTGAATTTGAAGTAAAAATATGAGATTCCAAATGATAAAATGTGTAGTGGTAGTGGTGGTGGTAGTGGTGGTGGTGGTGGTGGTGGTGGTGTATGTGTGTGTGTGACGTAGAGAGAAAGCCTGTAATGTATATTATATGTGTGTATATGTATGTAAACACACACACAAAGACAGAGACAGAGAGACAGAGAGATAGAGACAAAGATTTATTAGATGTCTTTGTCCCATGAGATTTAAGGGCATGAAGCCCTGTGCAGTTAGGGATGGCCACCATCCATAGTTAAGGTGGGTCTTCCCACCTCAGCTTCATCTAGCTAATCTTTCATAGGTGTGTCCAAAGGTAACCTAATCTTGATAATCCCTCACAGGAGGCTCAAACTGTCTCTTAGGTGATTCTAGGGTTAAGAATCAATATTGGGGTCTAGATCCAGTTCCTGCATGTTCCCTGGTTGGTGGCCCAGGCTCTGTGAGTCCCCATGGGCCCAGGGTAGTTGACTCTGTAGGTCTTCTTGTGGTGTTCTCGATCCTTCTGACTTGTTCACTTCTATTTCCTGCTCTTCCACAAGACTCCATGGGCTCTGCCTGATGCTTGCCTGTGAGTCTCTGCATCTGCCTCTATCTACTGCTGGGTGAAGTCTCTTAGGAGGCAGTTATGCTAGATTCCTGTCTGTAAGCATAAGAGTATCATTAATAGTGTCAGGGCTGGCTCTCTTACATGGAATGGGTCTCAAGTTGAGGCAGTCGTTGGTTGGTTGTTTCTGCAGTCTCTGCTCCATCTTTTTCGCTGCACACCTTGTAGGCAAGACAAATTTTGGGTTGAAGATTTTATGACTGGATTGATGTTCCCCTCCCTCCTCTGGAAATCCTGTCTGGCTACAAGAAGTGGCCATTTCAGTCTCTACACCTTTCTGGCACTACTCTAAGCTAGTGTCAGCACCATAGTCTCTCTATATCCTCCCCCATCCCAGGCATCCAGCTTGTCACTAAAGCTGCCCCTCCCCCAAATTTACATTCTCATTACCAGGCCTCTCCTGCTCTTCTTCTTTCCACACATGATCTCCATCTTTGTTCTTCTTCCTCCCGACCCTCTAGATAACTCCTAAGCTTGTATTAAAGCTTCCTGGTTTTGAGATATTTTGTTAATTTTTCCTACTATTTTCTACTTTCAATTTCTAATCATTCCACTTAGAGTTTTATTTCTGCGTAGTACAATATTTGTTATGCCATTTGAAGTCCACTAATATTTTTTCTCCAGTGCCCCAGAATTCTTGCAAATCACTCATGAAATTTCTTTAACTACTTCACCTTTTGATGAATACATTTTTCTAAAGTAGACATGGCTTTGAAATTCAAACTTAGGCAATGTGTGTCTGAAAGTTGTTGTCAAGCTTCTGTCATGACTGATACATTTTATCCCAAAAGTTCTACTTAAAATCCCACCTCTTGGTAAATGTCCCTTTTCCACTGTACACCGTAAACATTTAAAATCTCACTCCAAGTCAAATTCCTGTTTTATTTTTTTGGGGGGTGCGGAGTAAGGGGTGTTTGTTTTTGCTTTCTTGAGACAGTATCAGGAAAGTCCTTTTTTGCTAGGAATCTCAGCTAACTTCATTAAAAATTTCTTTTTGGTCAGATTAGAGTGACATGCTTACCTCTAGCTGCAAAGTGACCTAGAGAAGATACTTTTTTTTTAGTGGCAAAATTAGAGTCATGCCAGAAAGAAGCTAGGGGTGGATAAAAGTGGGTGGGAGGAAGAATATGGCATTTTTGTGTGATAAATGTGGAAGAGGATGGTGATCATTTTGATAAGCCGAACTGCCTCCGCTTAACTGTGTTTTTGTCATTTTAGATGTAGGGTCTCAGTTAACCCAGTATAGCCTTTCAAGCTTACTCTGAAACTGAGGATAACCTTAAACTCCTAATTCTTCTAAATTCACCTTCAAAGTCAATGGGGTTATAGGCATGCAGCATCAGAAGGCTTTATTGTGCATTTTAGAGGTTTAATTTTTAACTATGTCTGTTTGTGTACGAGTTTGTGGGTGCATAGGGAATCCAGAAAAGGGTCTTAGATTCCCGAACTGGAGTTATAGGCTGTGAACCACCAAACGTGGGTATCGAGAACTGAACTCAGTTACTTGCTATAGCTGTATGCAACCATAGCTTTGGCGATCTATTATGCATTTGAGTCACAATTTTCTACTAAAGTTGATGAACAGAATTTAAATCTCACACATATTTAAAGAATTTGATAGAACGTTTCATGTTTCTTCCATTGTAACTCATATTCCTTCTTCTACATGATGGCTTCCCCATCATCTTCCCAAACTCTCATCCTATCATGTCACAGTCCTTCAGGCCCAGCCCACTGAACCCGACGTCAGTCAAACCGTTAAATCCAAAATTCCTAGAAAAATCAGTTGCAAGCAACTCAAAAAGGCAGTCTGAAGAAGTCAGTTATTTCCCTTCCTGTCCATGATGCCTTCTGTTCCAGCTCCAGCCCTGTAAAAATAAAATATCGTTAGTGGAAGCCAACTCATTACCCCATGAAATTGCTGCAGCACATGTGCTTGTGAATGTAAGTCAGATCTTAACTTGGCAGCAGTGTTTTACAAGAAATGATTTCATTGTGTTGGTTTTATATTAATAGGCACTTTTTTTTGGCAAGTAATCTCAAAGATCAAATTGTAAGAGCAATCTACTCTGGGGGACAAAACTAAGATTTTCAGTGGCTTGAAGAGATTGCTTGTCTGTATCCCTGACAACCTGCATCCAGGTTCCTGAGTTGCACTGCATCCCCTGCCTTCTCTTCCCGTCATTGCTTACACCCTCTGTGTTCACTGTTGTTCACACATTAACACACTGGCGCCAGGTTATAACACCATTAAGCTTTGAATGGCTATTCTGGTGTTTGACAATAGTGTGACTTTGTCCATACTGCAGATCTCCCTTTTGCCTCAATGTACTTTCCTATGAAAATAAGCATCATCATGTCCACCTCATAACATCGTGATGGGTATTGAATAAGTTAGTATATTGAAGTTCTTAGCAGAGCTCCCAGCAAGCCCTGTTCTGTAAGTGGTGGCTATAACTCTTATTGTCACCCAGATGAATTATAACAATAACCTTGTGTGACCTAAATTAGCCAGCAAAATAACCCACTAAGTATACATTCCAGAATAGCATAAAACATTCTGTTGAAATATGTGTATGGGAAGCGATAGACATTCCCTGAGAATAAGAGACTCAGAAAGATGGGGTAGCATGATTAGTTACCTAGGATTCAAATTAACTATTTCTTCTGCAAGCTTAGGAAGTATAAAATTTGAGAGAACCTCGGGATTTATGCAATGCATTTCATTCGTTTTACAAAGGAAAACCAGACACATAAGCGGCATAATGATGACAGTTAATTAGTGGAAAACAGGGACATCATTTTAGTTTCCTCTGCTCCAACTTAGAGACTGTTCTTTTTATATCAAGGTGAGAGAATCCTTTCTTTCCCTTTCAGATAAAGATGAGAAGAGAAAATGAATCTGGATGGATGTTTAAATCCTGGAGATAACTGCTTACAAAGAATTTGATTTCAATATAGAAGTATTCATCTAATATGGCATCTTGGGTTTTTACAAGTCTATGGGCTTGGCTTTCCAGAGCTGTTTGTGCAACTGGTTCTCCAACTCTATTTCCTAGAGTGAAATGTGAAACCAATTTCAATATTGTGGATGAAGCTTGAAATCTTCCAGATAGATTAAAGAAAAAAAAGGACATAGGTTACACTTGAGTGGCAGGGATAAAAATCTCATTTTATCCCTGCTCCATCTTAGCTCTATGGATGACCTGACAACAGAATAAATCAATGCCCATGATGGACAACTGTATGCCCATTCTCTAGAAAGCTTTCATTATCTGTTCAGGAACAAGCTTCCACCCACCTCAAAATGACACAAACTGGCGAGAGAGGAAACCAAATCTCAGAAACTGCTTGGTGGATCTTCCGGGATCACATAATCAGAGAAAGCCATCTGGGTTAAGACAAGACAGAGCACAGATGTTCACTCGCATATTCTCACATGCACTTGTATGACTGAAACACAAAACCAGTAGTGATCTCTAAACTATAGTAAAAAGAACACACACAAACACACATCAACTAGTTGTAACATGGTTAGATTAAAAACCACAGCAGAACATACGCCCACTCTTGCAAAATATTTATAGCAAAAGGATGCTAAACACCCTTCAGTTTGTCAAAATTTTCTATAGCTGAGACCCAGATCTCAAACTTGAATATCCAGGTCCTTAGGGATGATATCAAGTAACAAAAATACACTCTTGTTTTGTTACAAACACCCACAGGCAATGATATGGGCAGGGAGCTTGGATTTTAAAGAATTTTCTGAGAATAAGAAAAAAATGGAAGTCAGAATTCAGACTTAAAAATAGGTCTGCTTAAAGGTCGTTTTTAAAACATTAGAACTATGTGTAGAAACAGAAAGGCAGATTGTCATAGCTTTTCATCAGGATTGCTTTATCATTACCTCTAAATCAGTATAATATAAAAATGTTTGCTCCTAGTTATTTCTAAATAAATCTAACATTTTTATCACCAATATACCACTTGTTTGTTGTTGCTGCATTTTATACTTAACATTTAGTCAAGTATTCTTTATCCATAGATCCATGGCATAGGAGGAAAGAACTATGAAATCTGGTGTATATTCCCTTTTCTCTGATCTCTATCAACTTCAGTATTATACTGAATACAGAGCAGGTAAGATCACGCTAAGAGTTTTGGAGAGAGTCACGGTTTATTAAGGATTAAAGTTGCTTGTACATCAGAAAATTAACCGTTATCTGAGTCTCTGAACCCAACAGGTCCTTCATGTGTGTCACAGAAACAGCTGTTCCATGGTACAGTGATCCGATTTAAAACTACCCTCTCCTAGAATGTTCTTAAAATATCAGTTCTCTTTAGGGATCAGTTCCTGGTACCTCAAATGTGGTATCAATGTCTTCTCTAAGTGTTCCCTGAGCAAGCTGACTTGGAAGAAAGGTCCTGGAATACTCAGGGGGTCAAGTTTTAATTTTACTTTGATAGACTTAGAAAAGAGATTTAGTTGATTGATTAAGAAGAAAATACTCCTGATATCTGAGTCCCTTTCTGACACCAAGCTGTTATTGGGAGTTAAGTAACGCCTTCCATTTGTCTTTAAAGTGAATTTTAAATGCACATGTGTGGATGTTGCAGAAGTCATAAAGTAGCATGGGAAGATTTCATTTCAGCCTCCAGATCTCTCCTGCTGAATCCAGTTATCCTCCTCCTAGTCTGGTTATGTCCCAGCCAGATGCTCTATACATTAACTCAAACCAACAGATCCGAAAGACTCCCAGACTAGACGCTGCTTTTGATGCACTCAGCCATAGAATCTAAGAATCCCACAGTGGTATACAGAGGAGTTCCTCCTGCCTCCTGGATTCACTGCATCCAGTTGAAGGCCAGTTGAAGCGAGAAAGGAGGATGAGCTCTTGCAGTTGTCAACAGCAAAGCCACCAACACAAGAAGAAAGCTCAGTAAAGTCAAAGTTTTAGGTGATTCAATTTTTAAACTCTACTAAGTTCTTATTAGGGAGAACTTCCAGTAATCAATCTAGGGTTTTAGTTCCCTAGTAGAATGTTTGCTTCACACACACAAAGCCATGACCTCGAGGCCAGCATTTCAGGGAAAGTTAAAATACATGTATTTTTTAATTTTTTTTTTTAGTTTCATTTTACTTTTTTTCTAATAGTTTTAGTCTCATGTCTATTAAATTAAAATGGAATATAATCCCATGATTGTATTGTTATCTGCTGGCCACTATAGCATGCAAACTTGACCAATCTTCAAGCTTTTTAAAAACTTGTACTATCTATCTATCTATCTATCTATCTATCTATCTATCTATCTATCTATCTATCTATCTATCTATCTTTTTATTTATTTATTTATTTATTTATTTATTTATTTATTTATTTATTTATTGTGTGTGTGTGTGTGTGTGTGTGTGTGTGTTTAAGCATGTATGTACAATCACCATTGCAGGTATACATGAAAGTCAGGGAAAAAATTTCAGGAGTCAGTTCTCTCCTTCTGCTGTGGGTTCAGAGGATAGATTAGACATAGGTCCTCTGGCTTGCACAGAAAGTGTTTTTGACCCTCCAACTGTCTTACTTGCCCATCTTCCAGCTTTTGGCAGAGAGAGAGTTCTTGAGCTGGATAAGCTGAGTGAGCAGGGGTGAGGTAGCACCTGCTCCCAGTGATGAGTTTCTGCAGCACTAAGCCTGTCAGCCGGTGTGACAATGGCTTAATATCTGTAAAATGCCAGTGTCCTCTGTCACTATCCACCAGTGAACAATTTTGTGTCTTTGCCTCAGTTCCAAATTAGAGTAAAATGAAAGATTCTGTGTTTGCTTCTGAATATTTCCACTTTCAAAGGGAAAAATATTAGAAAATTATTAAGGTCTCAGGTGGCTCCCTAATGGGTAAATTTCAAACTGTGTTTACTTTTAAAGTACTGCCTCACACTGGAAAATTTAATATACCTTTAACAACGCTTGGAAAATGCAGGTTTAGATTTCTATTGGGATATTTGACATTTAATGAAGCGGAATGAAGAGGATTGTAGCTGCTTCAAGAAATGAACGTGACCAATCAGGTGCCATTTTCTGACACAGCTCAGTCCCTACTGCAAGGGAATGGCCTCTTTGTCAAGCATCTGCACTCTCACATCAACAGAGAGCCAGCAAACAGAAGGGGTCATACTGTCCCAGGGAATGACTAGCAGGTTAGAAGGAATCAGATCTGTTTCTGGATTTCTTTCTGAAAACTTAAGTAGAAATTCTTTAAAGCATATTTATGATTATGATGAAATATTGCTTATATAATATTCTATATGTTTTGTATCAAGACATCCTTGGCATCCTGAGGTTCTGGGTTGAGGTCTGCTGTTAAAAAAAATTACGCCACAAGACAGGGAAGACGTGTGGGAGAATAATTGCTACATGCTGGTACCTATGAGAACATTGATATTATCATCAAACCTTCTCCAAATAATATTATTGATGATGCCTGGATTCATGTCACATAAATATTATCTGTTTCTCACAAAACATTGGAGTTATATGAGATGGACTGACACGTGTTGCAAAAACTCCCAGTCAGTTTATAAACAGCAATGGAATCAAGGCTGTGCAGACTCTCTCATCACAGAAAGATGGGCTTTGAGATGTTTCAAGGACCACCTTACATAGTTTTTCATTTCTCCATAGGAAAATTCTGAGGACTAAGTTCTCTAAGACCTTTCCAGAATCACAGGATTGGTTTGTTGCCACGTCTTCTAGCTGCCAGACTGTGGCTTCTAAGTGTTTTTCCTCAGACACTCTCCTTGCCATTCTGTGTTGTCTGATCATGGGTTACTATCATGTTCTGCTGACACAGCATGGCAGAGAGTGCCTGGAACCTCAATGCTCAGGACACAGATCCAGGAGGGTCACAAGATGCAGAGTGAATTCCAGATGGTGAAACTTTGTATCAACAAAGAAAGAATAGTGCTGTGAAGGAAAGAGGGGGCAGAAAAGAAAGAAGGGAGGGAGGGAGAGAGACAAGTATGCGGGCAGAGCAGAGGGAGGCAAGCATACATCAACTGTTAAATTGTTATTTCCAAATGTGAAAGCATTCTTTTTTTTTTTTTAAAAAAAATCGTTTCTGTGAACCAGACACAACCTACTATATGGTGAATCTGAAAAGCCTGTGGTCTAGCCTAGAAGCATTCATTCACCTGTAAAGAAATAGTGCATTTAAACATGCAAAGCAAGAGGAAGGTGAAAGCAAACCCATGTGTGGGGCCTGCCCACAGTTCACTCTGCTTCTGGATCATGGTTCATTCCAATGCACACACATCTAGGTGCGGGCCTGAGCATCATTCCTTGAGAGCTGTACTTCCTTAGGTGTCTGGGACCCCAAACCAAACCCGATCATGTGTCAGAATTCCAAGGGCAGCGTTTGATGAAGAGCACTGCACTGCCATTGCTGAGAAAGCAAACAAATTGTGCTGTTCGAGACATAGGTTCAGTTATCATCTGCAAATAAACCCTGGTAATGAGGTTTAGGGTTCCTCTCGATTGCATGTTGATGATAAATTCTCAGTGGATCTGCCTCAGACCCATTAAAGCAAGCTTGCTCCTGCCACCGTGGCTGTTAATTTGACAGGACACTGTCACATTAAGTAGAACAAACATGTTTTCGCCCAGTCGGCCATCCAGAACCGATACGGCTGTTACTTTAACAACTGGGTATTGATTGGAGTCGGTCACCCCTCCCGACCCTCCGCTGGGAGGTGGAAACCAATCTGAGGCTGGCTGAAGCGCTGCCTGTTTGGCACACATGGGTACCCTGTTAAGAACAGCCACAAATTTTAAACCATTTAGCTTCCTGTCATGCTCATCCTTTAGAAACCGCCTGCTTCTCATTTGTATCAGGGGGCAATAGGCTCTGAATAAATCAGTATCATTAATTTTATGCATCTACACAATCAGCTGGGAGAGCTATTGTTTTTAGTATTTACCATTTAGTATAAATACAAAACATCCATAAAAAGATTTTATAGCAAATCCAAAGAAAACTAAAAAATTTAAGAACCATTACATTCTAAAAGAAATGAGTTTAACTTCGTTTTTTGTTTTAAATTATGCATTAGGAGACATCTATTTGTTGTTTTAAATTATATTCCACTTGCCAGATAACGTATCTGAAATCCAGTAAATCAAGTTACTAGATATTATTCTGATATCTAACCTATTATTAGCTGTTGGCTTTTTGCCTCCCTTACTAATATAATAGACATACCTGGTATTTAGCAAAATTTTCTTTCTAGCCAGTAATTGACTTTCCAGAGACAAAATTCAGTGTGAAATTGCTGGGCCTCTAGTGACTACAGTAATGCAGTGCTTTGTGCCCAAAATTCTATTTATTGTGGAACCTATATTTGAAAAGGTCACTTAAAGAATATGGGGTGAAGCTGTCTTAGAGCATTCAAAGAAGTGGGCATATGATATTTTCTTGATATTTCCAATGATTGCAAGCTCATAGAATTCATGACCCCTCTGGAACTTGCATTAAAAAAGACATTGTTTTACTTGGCAAAAATGTATTGACATAAAATCTAACTCACTGCTTATAAATCCCCTAGTTATATAGTATATCTCACATTCCTGTTCATCATGGATGTAATTCAAATACTTGAAAATAGACATAGTGTGCTTCTGTCTACTCCAAGTCAAACAACACGTTTCTTTCTACTAGTCCTGTGACAGCTGTTAAGGTCTGGGTCTAAATATGTAGTGTCCCCCACAGGCTCATGTACTGACTACATTTCCCAACAGGAGGTGCTCTTTGGGAGGTTGTGGAAACCTTGAGAAGTGGAGCCTTTCTGGAGGAAATAGGTCCCTAAGGTCTTAGGAAGGTTATATGCAGCCATGGATACTGTCTCCACTACAGGGACAACCACTCTGTTCTGCTGCATCCTCCCTGCCATCGAGACTGCAGCCTCAGAGGCTATGAGCCAAAATCAAGGCTTCCCTCGTGTAAGTACGTTATTAAGTTGGGTATTTTGTTACAATGATTAAAAGTCTAATTAACATAGTGACCTACATATAGAATGTACCTGTTTATTTACATGTTTTTCATAGCCACTTGTGCTACAATGGCAGAATTGAGTAGCTTGGATACACTGTGTGGTTTGAATGAGGAAAAATATATAATTGTGTCATCTGTCCATAGATATAGCAGGGTTGCTTACTGTTGCCCTACACCACAGTGTGTCTTAAGCCCTCTTAATATTCTTGGTTTGGTCATCTTTTAGTCTTCTCTACTCTCATGAGACTGACACCCCCTAAAACATGAGAAACATGTGTGACTTCTTGTGGAAGTTATTTCTACTTATGCAGGGAGAAATCAGTCCATCAACATTAAAAACTCTCTCATGATAAAAGATCATATGAGTAAATAAATCAATAAATGCTAGAAACTCATGATAAAAGACCATGTAAATGAATAAATAAAGAACCCAAATTCTCAGAAAAGCCACTGAGATTGTTGGGTTCAAGTACAATTTGTACTTTATCTCCAGGTCTATTCTTGCTTTAGATGCTTCTTTGAAATGATGATGTGACTCAGAGGAAGGCCTGGCTTAGCCAGTGTAAGATTCTGGGCTCCATCTCTGGCACTAAAACCCAAACAAATGAGAACCATTGAGTACTTGTTTCTTCATAGTCTTGTTCTAGATTCTGTATGAAACACAAAGATAGAAACATACCAGCCCCTGGTTACATAGACACAGGCCTTTGTGAAATGTGTTAATTACTTTGTTTTATTTTTAGTCTCCCCTGAGCGCAGCAAGAGTGGTTGCTTTGCTCCCTTGTGTTTCCACAGAGTCAAGCACAGTTCCTGGCATGCAACTGATGCCCAGTGTACATTAGCTGCATGGGCAAAGTAATAAGAAAGTGGAGGTGAGTGCAGTCACACTGTAAAGTTAGTGATACAGGCTAACTTAGATGCACGGGCTCCCTGAAAATTTGGATCCCACGATGTAGATAGATCAACCTGACCATGACAGGGAACTGGGTGGAGACTACATCATGTAATGAACGTCCACTTTAAGAGAAGGTCCATTTTATGGTGGCTATGTTGACACTTCTCACATGAACCTTCTAGTTTGTGATTTAAAATAGAGATTCTGACTGGGTGTGACAGCACTTACCTATAACACCAGCACTGATTAGGTGCTTTAGGAGGACAAGGTTAGGCTCAGATCCATATCAACTCTAAAGTCACCCTGGTCGTTGAGAGACCCTGCCTCCAAAAACATTAGAAATCCCTGATACCTATGACTGGCATATTGAGGAAAGGTAGATAATGCACCCACTGTACTGGTGTCTTTTGTCCTGAGTATGTAGCTCCAGGAAAATTTGCAATTGGATACTCTCAAGAGAAGATAAGAAAGTTTCAGTGTGAATACCACTAGTCATCAAGAACTCTCGTACTCCATGCCTACTTCTCATTTTTGTTAACTTTGGGTTTTTAAGAAAGAGATACTTGTCAATCTGCTTTCTGAGGGCTCCAATTGTTTTCACTGGCACATATGAGGTCACGTGGAAAACCTCCACCCTATTCTCCCACTTAAAAACTTCAAATGTGACCAAAGTCCTAAAAAGTTTCTTCTTCAAGCAAAAACTTGTTTAGACCATTTGACTTTCCATTTCTGTTTGCTGGTAGAAGATTCTGAGGTCTGTTTGCCCAGGATAAAACATTTTGTTCCTGGGGAACCTGCTACACACTGACGAGAGCATATGGTCCAGGAATCCATGGATAAGCCTCTTGTGTTTGTATTCAGTGAGAAACAGCTCAGTAAAGCACTATGCTCATCTGTATCCAAAAACACAACATATACTTCGCACACGTACCTTGATGTTCTGTCTCAGGAGACACCTAGGAAGGCCATAGCACAGTTTCCTGTATCCAGACAAGTCTTGACTGCTGGTTTATAATCTTGCTATGTGTCTCCATGAACCAACTATACAGTGGCCAAGGTACAAGCTGTAGGAGTTAGATGTAACTACTAGTTCCATGTGAATCTTTAGGTGGTTATTGTTTTAGCTTCTACTTTCTTTTGATCTCTACCTGGTCCACAGCAAGCTTTCAGGAAATACTAGCCACTGTTTCTGCCCTCCTGATAGACTAATTATATTACTTCCCAGATATTCTATAATTGTCATAAGGTTTTTGATTTATATTTGACCTCTATTTGCCAATGATAAATGGGACCATGTCTGGTTTATCTCTAGCATTAGCTACTAAGATAGCCCTGGGGAGCTCGGGCTTATAAGTTCAATACTATCTACACACTTTATATTGTCAAGCGCTCATGTCCTGAAGCTAAGTTAGGCCATACATACCGCTGAAGGAAATGGATTACTTTTTAATTTTATTTATATATTTTATATATGAGTGTTCTTTCTGCATGCATGCTTGGGTGTCAGAAGAGGGCATAAGATCCCATTATAAATGTTGCTGGGAATTGAACTCAGGATCTCTAGAAAACCAGGCCATGCCATCTAGAAGAATAGCTATCACTCCAGGACCCAAGGGGACTGAATTTTTAAAAGTTACCATCTCAGCATTCTTGTCTTGGTGAATGTCTTGCATTCAGCTTTTCTTCATCCTGCTCTGAAAAAGTCTGTCTGTACTTTACACTTGATCCTCTGGCCTAGATGCAATATTTAGGTAATTACTCATCTTGTGGCACTTAGGTCAAATTTTAGCTCAATCTATGAGTCACCTCACTTCTGACTGTTATGGCCACTTGGATACCTTAGGAATAGATGGCACAGATTAGGGCATCATCTTGTATTGGTCTTATGGCTAGTGCTCTAGTATGCTTGCAGAATCATGTCTAGAAAGGACCTATGATTCCAGCTTAGCTGCACATCTGTCTGACTTTTCCTCACTTTTTTTTTTTTTTTGCTGTGAAGATATAGGGCAAGAATACCACACTATTAAAAATTCATTGCATAGTCAGCACTGATGGGTCTGTGGAACTGCATCAAAAAGACCTGGGGTCAAGTACATAAAGCCCCGAAAGTTTCATTATCAGCTTCACAAGCCAGAGAGGAAGAGGCTGCTATCCTGTCTTAAAAGCAAACTGTGAATGGTGAGTCTGACCTCCCTTGTTTTTGAGGCAGTGACCCAACACCGGCTCAGTCTCAGAGCAGAGGAGTAATGCTCTGCACAGATGAGGCTGGTGCACGTCAGCTGAGCGAGCAGGCTGATGGAAAGTGACTCTGGCCCAGCCGAGTTCAGATGGAATTAAGGATTCATGAGAGCACAGGGCACACAGAAAGCACAAAGCCCCGAATGAATCCTGAATGAGTCACAAGGGAGATCTGGCCAGGCTTCGAATCCCAAATAAGCAAGGAATTGCCTTTTGATGATGCTGTAAATATCATCATCACCTCAGAAAACTAGGTCCCCCTTTAATCCTATCAGGAATGAGCAGGGGATAGTGCAGAGCCTGTCATCCTAACGGTTTGTGTAGCTAAAGCTGCCTACCCAAAGCAATTTTTCTAGGACTTTTGAAGAAACTGATTTTATTAAGTTGTTACTTTAAATTTTCAGCCATACCAAAAATCATAGGTGAGATTCAGATAATTTCATCTTCTTTCAGCCACTCACCAGATAATAGAGTTACGACGTCCTGTGCTTCTCTGGATGGGGCTGTAGGACAGCTGATGGTGAAGCATTGCATGTCAGGAGAAACTTGATGTGTCAGGCTCGCCTGACGGATCTAGCCCTCTAGTTCTGAACTTTCTGCTATAGATAGAAAGCAGAATAAGAATTGTGTATTTGCCACAGTGTTCTTAAAGGCACTGAATGCACCCAGAATCTCTGTGCAGCTGCTGAGAGACTTCTCCCTGCTGGACTGAATGGAGCCGACCTCACCCCCAGTCCACATGTATGCTTAGGGCTGCTGCCTTGTCCGTACCTGCCAGGGAGGACAGACCATTCTTTAGTCCAGTCTATTCTTTCAAACTAGAGGAGGACAAAGGCCCTGCTTTAAGCACCAATGCCATGCTGTGTTAGCTATCGGGAACATAGTGGCCTGCCTTACATACTAGAAGTATATGCTGAAATTCTTCAAGCATGAACAGAGATGCACACCCTACATAAACCTGTTACAGGGCTGTATTCCTTCCATTGCAGCTTTCAAAGTAACACCAAAAGCGGGGAGTGAACTGAGACCTAATTTAGAGAAAAATAAATTATGTATGTGTAGCCACCATCGACATGGCTGTTCCTGACTCTAGACTCTAATATTCAGCAAGCTGATTAAACCAAGGCAGCTCTGAGCTCTGGGCTACGTGACCAGAATCCCATTAAGGGAGACTGCCTGATGGGGAAGGCTTCAGCTTCCTCCAGGCTCTCCTACTCTCTGAGTGGTCCTTCTGTGGTTATTTGTCAGCAGAGGGAAAAGGGGCAGGGAAAAGAAGAAAAAGAAAAAAAGAAAGAGAAATAAAAGAAAGAAGGAAAGGAAGCCTCTTTATGGTCCCATTTTAGCAGACGTCTTCTAGAAAACTTACTGCCCCTTGCCTGACAAATACAAATATTTTATCCATTTAACCTATCACCACAATACTACAGAATGGTCATTGTTTGTCAGAAAACCATCTTTGGATTTCAAGAATTAGCTGGTGGTTTTAACTACTTTCCTCAATTTACATTGTTAACAAAAAAGAAAGAAAGAAAGAAAGAAAGAAAGAAAGAAAGAAAGAAAGAAAGAAAGAGAGAGAGAGTGAGAGAGAGAGGGGGAGAGAGAGAGAGAGGGAGAGAGCGAGAGAGGGTTTATATAAGTAAAGTAGAGTCTATATTTAAAGCTGAGGAGTATATATTTCTCTGTTCTCTGTGCTGAAATGCTGTAGTCTGGAGGGTGCAATGCATAAGATACTGTATTCTTACAACTGCTCAAACCCTATCTGTACACTGCAACCAGGTTTTTATCACTGAACATCCATATATGACTGATATTAATGTAAAACGCTTACATTTATTTTTACTATTTTTAATTGTGCATGTGCCTCTCTCTCTCTCTCTCTCTCTCTCTCTCTCTCTCTCTGTGTGTGTGTGTCTGTGTGTGTGTGTGTGTGTGTGTGTGTCCCTGTGGAAGTATGTGTATCTGAATGTAAATACCCTTGGAGGCCAGAAACTTTACAAACCCTTGGGCATGGAGTCACACATGTTTTGAACAATCCAACGTGAGAGAATTGAACTTGGGTCCTCTAGAAGAGCAGAAAGCACTGTTAACCACTGAGTCATCTTTCCAACCTTTGATCTTTGATGATTTCTTTTTTTCTTTGCCTTTCTTTCTTCCTTCTTTCCTTCCTTCCTTCCTTCCTTCCTTCCTTCCTTCCTTCCTTCCTTTCTCTCTTTCTTTCTTTCTTTCTTTCTTTCTTTCTTTCTTTCTTTCTTTCTTTCTTTCTTTCTTTCTTTCTTTCGTAACTTGTTTGTGAATTTCCCCAGCATGAATTTTGTAGAAGAAAATGTGTTACAATATTAAAAGTTGGGCACGCCTGCTTAGACTCAACAAAATACAAAAAAAAATAACTGGCTGTTTTACGGATTCATTGAGGCAGGGTTATTCTGGGAGTCTCAGCTGACCTGAATCTACTTTGTATACAGACTCTAGGCTTCCCTAAGACTTATGATCCTCCTGCCTCAGTGTCCTAAGTGCTAAAATGACACTATGGGCAGCATCTGAGAATGGTCTTGAGTGGTGTCCTCTATGGAAGTAATTGAAGCTGATAAAACTCAATCCACTTATTCATTCAGTAACCATTTTCATCATGTCAATATATCTATAACAATATGTAAAGGTCACCCAGATGCACATTTAGCTTATGTCCTGGTAGAAAAAAAGGCCCAGATATTAAACAGAATAGATAACGAACAGCATAACAATACCTATATGTGAGTATTTATACATGTGTCTACATCTAGTTATTTTTCTGCTGCCTATTAAATCACTGGGTGGTAAGTGCTGTGGAAAAGCAAGTTTACAAGCAGAATAATAGAGTAATATCTTAGAGTAAAGATAAGTGTGCCTTTTTTACAATATATTCAGAGAAGGAGCAATGGCTCCCTCTTCCTAATAAATACTGGCTGATTGATGAGAAAGAGAAGGGACAAGAGAGACAGATTAGGCAGTGCTCAGGCAGAAGGGACATAGTTTTTTTGCATATATCAGACTGGCTTGTCTTAATGAGAAAAGAAGTTCCATTGAAGCAGGAGGATCATGGAATACACAGAAAGTGATGACTTAAGTTGAAGGAATTGCGTGCAGAGGAAACACCAGGGCCTTGAAGGCCAAGGTGAATATGTAGGTTTGAGTGCTGAAAAGTTGAAGAAGCTATTAAATTAATATGCAAAAGTAACACTCTTCAATTCAACCTATCAGTTCATCCAATGATTCCCACATGAAACTATAACTGACAGAAGTCAGGCAGAAGCACTGGCCAGGATGAGCAGCTAGTGGGTTACATCAAGGGTTTGGAGACTGTGCTGATGAAAGTCTCTCTGGGCTTCAAATGGGCATTTTGAAATGGAAAGAACTGAAGACCATGATGAGTGTTGAATCCTGTGTGGGTGGAAAGCCATAGGCTGTGTTCGGGAGAATAGGGGAGACTTACAGAAGGAGCAGACAAAGACAGAGCTTGCATGTGTGCTTTGGAGATGGCCCCACTGTGAGGTCTCTTTGGTATTCTAGAGGACATGTGTGGTAGCTCACTAGGCAAGACCCTAGAACTCTGGAGCAGGAGATATTCTTAGATTTACACCTTGGATCATTGTGGCTAGAGCTTTTGCTACAGCTGGAAAACTGGGTGAAATCATCCGGAATGGAGTGAACAGAAACAATGGGTGACAAATAGCACATCATGGTCATAAGAGATGAAGAGCATGAAAAAGCCAGTCAGTGACAGTGGGAATTAGGTAACATGGCTGGGACTAAGCGATGGGTGATGTCAAAAGGAAAATGGGCCTTAGGAAGCAGTTGAGGTGCAATGGGCAGATCTTGGAGCCAACATTCTCCACTGAATTGGGTCTAGTGATGGTCATTCTCAATCTCATGCTTAGTAGGGACTTCCTAATGTCTTCATGTTCTATCTGAATTCTTGTGCCCAGCATTATTCTATGCCTGACAGCCTGAGCTGGCTATGAGGAGCCAATAAGACCTGTCTGCAAGTTCTACTCCATTAGCATCAGGGATATGGCTCAGTGGCAGTAAGCAGGGCTTGTTTTAAAATATTTCTCACTCACTACCACCCATCTACATGCCTTTACTCCTACACACACCACTACCACCACCTCTACACATTCCACCACCCATACGCATACCACCATCACCACCACTACCCCTAAACACCACCACCCTGACCACCCATAAACACAACATCAGTACCACCACCCACACACACACCACCACTACTTCTCCTACACACACTACCATCTACACACACACACACACACACACACACAGACACACACATTTTCCATTCACACCAACAATGATAACACATAAACACAACCAACACTACCACCATTCCTTCTGCACACAGCCACAGCTACCCTTACCTATACACAACACAACCATATATGTACCACCATCGAACACCACCACACAGAGAAGAATGTTAACTTGTCATTTAAATTCAAAGAATTACATTCAGCCTACTAGCCTTAAAAGAATACTGGAGGGTGGAGGCTGAGAGTAACTCAGCAGTTAAGAGCATATACAATTCTTACAGATGAGTTTCAGTTCCTAGTACCCAAATGGTGGCTCATAATAACCTGGATCTCCAATTCTGAAGGCTCTGACTTTCTATTGGCCTTAAAGGTTCCTACACACACATGGTGCTATAACTCACAAAGGCGTGCACGTGTGTGCGCATGCACGCACAGGCACGTATGCACTCATGAACATGCTCACACACACACACAAACATACACACACACACACAATCAATCAATCAATCAATAAAAGGTTTTAAAGTTAAATGGGGATAGGGGAATAGTAAATTCATAGTAGCCTTCTGTCTATTATGTGCAAGATTTGGCATTATAAATAGGGGCTGGGCTTTGCTTGGACAATGGCTACAAGTGTAGATGTTATTAAGTGCTTATATTTGCAGAATCATCATGGCATATTAGGACACACACACTCATTCATTTCAACAAGCCCTTCTGATATCCTAGGCTCATGGCAAGTTGCCTTGACTGATTTTAAGAACAGGTCCTGAAGCCACTGAGACTCAAATAGCTTTTCTAAGTTCACGCGTATAGCAAGCTAATACCCACCCACCCACCCACTCCCCAAAGAAACCAGAAGTCTGTGTCTGAAGCTCTTAGCTAGGGAACTCAGGGTGGAAGTGTTCATCTCCCAAGTCTTTGGTAAAACATAAATCTTCACTTCTGTTACCAACTTTCTGCAATTTCCCACAGAGTTTATAGTCTGCAGTAAGCCCTCAATTTTTCTATCAGATGCTGCTAAAACAAAGCATTTCATGGTCAGTCTGACTAGCAAGTGTCCAAGAGACATTTGAGACGTGGCCTCAAATTCCTTCAGGTATCTAAGATAGGCTTGAGAGTGTCACTAGCTAGTGATTTGGGAATCACCTTGACGTGACCTTGTCAGCCTCTGAGTTTCTTCTTTTGCCTCCGTTACAAAGCCCACATACCATACCTACAATGAGGACAAAAGCTAGAACATCGTAATAATCAAGACTCTATTTGCAAAGAAGTAAGATTTTTATATTATCATCTTTGCTTAAGAGAATTGTGTCTGGGATGAATGTTAAATAAAACAGGAAAGTCAAGCTTTTTTGCCAGAGGAAAAACGGAATAATTTGAATGCCTTAGTATGGAAAGTACATAAAAATATCTGTGCTACTGGAAAGATAGGAATCCATTTCAGTTCCCTCTCCTTAAATGCAAACATACCACATAGAATTGTCCATTTCCTCCCAAGTCATTGGAAAATATTGTTTTTTGATAATACCATTCAATAACACTAAACTATATTTAATGAACGCCAGAAAAACTGTGAAGTACTTCAATTATTCAACATGCCTTTCCCATCTAACAGTCCAATCAGCTCATATAAATCTTTGCAACATTCCACAGAGGAGGAAAGACTGGCTGTCTGGTAGCCGGCAAATGTGATGCCTTTGTCTGCCATAATTACAAGCTATGCTGGGTCATGCATAGCCTCACCAGCATTTCCTGTTCTTCCAAGACCTTCTACATATCTTTGGGAAGGCTGTCTCAGTGATCTGACATGTGGTCTTGAGCTGTGATTCTATCTATCTATCTATCTATCTATCTATCTATCTATCTATCTATCTATCTATCTATCTATGTGTGGTGTGTGGTGTGTGGTGTGTGATACAGATGTGTGTACATGCTATATAGTTTGTGATGTGTGTACGAGTATGTATGTTTGTGTGAGTGTGTGTTGTGTGCTATGTAGTGTGTGTTTGTGATATATGTGGTTTGCTTTGTTGTGTGTAATGTGTGCATGTGATATATGTATATGTTATGTGTATGTGTGTTACATAGTGTGTGATGTGTATTTTGTGTGGTGTCTGCAACATAGTGTGTGATGTACATGCTGTGTGTGTGGCTGTATTATATGTGTCATGTGCTATGTCATGCATGCATGGACATAAGTACAAATAGAACTATTCATCGCCATGAAAAACAAAAGGTTTTGGCTAACAGAATTATCTGGTGCATTTAGCCATGGCATTGATCACATATTTTCTCTTGGGAGAAACATATAATACATTCTACATTCTCAATCCTATACCACCCTAGGAAGCCATTTGCATGCTAAGACTGGATGCTCCCACCTTATCGAAGGGAGCGAATGAGTTTGTGATGCCTGGAGGATGCTGGAGTGATAGGGAGTGCACACACACACACACACACACACACACATACACACACACTTCTTTGTGAACATCAATAAAGACAAAAACAGTTTTATCTTCAGTTGTTCAATATTATCTCCTCTGTTCTTATGTAGTGTCTCTCCCCTGAGGAGTCCATGCTCGTCTGTATCCTTGACTCTTCTGGGCTCTTCTTTTTCTTCTGGTATTTTTTTTTAAGCCTATATTAAAATATATTTAAGAAACTCTGTAATTCTGTCACATAAAAGTAGTCATTCTTCACTAGAATATAAAGTTACTAAACTATTTTTAAATAAAGTGATACTATATAATTGGTTTTGAACTTAGAAATTATTTTAAAATTAAATTAAATACTAACATAAATTAGCCTTGATTATACAACAAATGTGTCCAAGTGACTAAAACATTTCTGTAACTACTGATTTCTAAGAGGCAGTGATGGCAGGAAAGAATAGTGGGTAATGGTATCAGCTCTCCTCTGCTTTATCACAATGAAGAAGCCTTAAGAACTAGGCACATGCAGATGGCTTCCTCTAGAGAAAGTGTTAGCACTACATTCCTTATGATCCAGGCATTGAAAGTGAAGTCACAGAGACCAGCCAATTGCCAGGAGAAAAGAGCAGAGACCCACTTCTTCAAGAAACAACTGTCATATCTAAATTTGTGGACCTACTTGAAACCACCACACTTACTCTACCTCAGAGATAAGATGAGAAATATTCTGTTTAATTTGAACCATAACTGGGTAAGGTCAGGAATATCTCAGTTTAATAGGTGAGAAAGCTGATATCAGAAAGTTTAAGCATCTCCCATCATGTGTGATTACAAAGCAGCTAGGCAGAAATTAGGGACAAAATACTTTGGATCTCAAAATAAAACAATATTTTCTTTAGATAGATCTTTAAATTTTTCCTTGAAATTGATAACTGATTTTTTACAATAATTAGCAATTGTTTGGTTAGTCATAATCAATGTATTATGTTGAAAATACATATTTGGGTAAAGTGAAATAAAAGAATCTACAGCTTTGAGCTAGATCAATAGAAACAAGTTAATGTTCTGCCATATTTTGCTATATATGCTATATTTTCATTATCAAACAAAACACATCTTAGAAGAATAAGTCTTAGAAAGTGGGAAATAATAAACAGACTGAAAAAGAAATTAGGGAAATGACATTCTTCACAATACTTGCAAATAATATAACATACCTTGGTGTGAATCTAACCAAGCAAGTGGAAGACCTGTATGACAAGAGCTTCAAGTCCCTGAAGAAAGAAATTGAAGATCTCCGAAGATGGAAAGATCTCCCATGCTCATGTATTGGCAGGATTAATATAATAAAAATGGCCATCTTGCCAAAAGCAATCTACAGATTCAATGCAATCCCCATTAAAATCCCAACTCACAACTAACAGAGTTAGAAAAGGAAATTCTCAAATTCATATGGAATAACAAAAATCCCAGGATAGCGAAAACTATTCTCAACAATAAAAGAACTTCTGGAGGAATCACCATCCCTGACCTCAAGCTGTACTACAGAGCAATAGTGATAAAAACTACTTGGTATTGGTACAGAGACAGGCAGGACGATCAATGGAATAGAATTGAAGACCCAGAAATGAACCCACACACCTATGATCACTTGATCTTTGACAAAGGACCTAAAACTGTCCTGTGAAGAAAGGACAGCATTTTCAACAAATGGTGCTGGTTCAACTGGAGGACAACATGTAGAAGAATGAAAATTGATCCATTCTTATCTCCTTGTACAAAGCTCAAGTCTAAGTGGATAAAGGACCTCCACATAAAACCAGATACACTGAAACTAATAGAAGAGAAGGTGGGGAAAAGCCTCGAATACTTGGGCACAGGGGAAAAGTTCCTGAACAGAACACCAATGGCATATGCTCTAAGATCAAGAATTGACAAATGGGACTTCATAAAATTGCAAAGTTTCTATAAGGCAAAGGACACTGTCAATAGGACAAAACGACAACCAACAAATTGGGAAAAGATCTTTACCAATCCCACATCTGATAGGGGGCTAATATGCAATATATACAAAGAACTCAAGAAATTAGACTCCAGACAACCAAATTACCCTATTAAAAAATGGGGTATAGAGCTTAACAAAGAATTTTCAATGGAGGAAACTCGAATGGCCGAGAAGCACCTAAAGAAATGTTCAGTATCCTTAGTCATCAGGGAATACAAATCAAAACAACCCTGAGATTCCATCTCACACCAGTCAGAATGACTAAGATTAAGAACTCAGGTGATAGTAGATGCTGGCGAGGATGTGGAAAAAGAGGAACACTCCTCCATTGTTGGTGGGACTGCAAGATGGTGCAACCACTTTGGAAATCAGTGTGGCGGTTCCTCAGAAAATTGGACATAGCATTACCTGAGGATCCAGCTATACTACTCTTAGGCATATACCCAGAAGATGCTCGAACATATAACAAGGACATATGCTCAACTATGTTCATAGCAGCCTTGTTTATAATAGCCAGGAGCCAGAAAGAACCCAGATGTCCTTCAACTGAGGAATGGATTTAAAAATGTGATATATTTACAGAACGGAGTATTATTCAGCTACTAAAAACAATTCGAGAGTTTCCTAGGTAAATGGATGGAACTACAAATTATCATCCTGAGTGAAGTAAGCCAATCACAAAAGAACACACATGGTATTCACTCACTGATTATTGTATATTAGCCCAGAACCTTGAAATGCCCAAGATGCAACTCACAGGCCACATGAAACTCATGAAGAAGGAAGACCAAGTCGGGAGTGATTCAGTCCTTCTTAGAAGGTGCAACAAAATACTCAAGGGAGCAAATATGGAGACAAAGTGAGGGACAGAAACTGAAGGAGGGGCCATCTGAAGACCATTCCACCTGAGTATCCATCCCATGTGCAGTCACCAAAGGTAGATGCTGGTGTGGAAGTCAGGAAGTGCATGCTGATAAGAGCCTGATATGGATGTCTCCTCAGAGGTCTTCTAGAGTCAGACATATTCAGAGGCAGATGCTCACAACTAGCCATTGAACTGATAATGGGGTTCCCAATGGAGGAGTTAGAGTGAAGACCATTGGAGCTGAAAGGGTTTGTGGCCCCATGAGGAGAGCAACAATACCAACCAACCAGAGCTCCCAGGGTCTAAACCACCTGCCTGGGAGCACTTAGGGAGGGATCCAGGGCTTCAGCCTGAATAAGTAAGAGGGGAGGGCCCTGCTGGGCATAGGTGGAAGAAGAGATCCTTGACCTCATGAAGGCTGGATGCCCAAGGGGGTGGGAATTTGAGGGTGGAGAGGTGGGAGTGGGGGTGATAGGTGGGGGTACATCCGCAGAGAAGAAGGAGGAGGGGTGAGGAGATAGGGGGTTCCTGGGTGGGTGGAAGATGGGGTAAGGGGACAACATATGAAATGTAAATAAAACATCCAATTTAAAAAAAAAGAAAGTAGGAAATAAAAAGCATGCCACTTAGCCAATGTGGTTGAAGATTTGGGGAGATTCTAGGAGTCTGGTATGAATGTATCTTGGTATCTTTTTTGCCCTGCTATATTTTTGTGCCCTGTGTTTTATTTTCAACTATCTCCTGAATGTATTGAGTGAAAGAGTTCCATAGATGGATAACACATTGTCTCTTCTGCCAGCAATGGCTTGAATTGAATTTACAAAAGGGGATAAAATTGCAGTTGTTGAACAAATCAAGAAAAGGGAGGCAATGACTGATGGCCCAGGCAATATTTCAGGTACAAGCAAGTGAAAAATCAGAAAGAGATGTTAATTAAACAGAAGAAGAGGGGAAAGGGAGGAAGAAAAAGGAAGACAGGTGTTAGGTCTCAAACTCAGGACAAATGGCTGACTGAGGTGCTCATTAACATACCAAAGTAGACCTAGCCTCCAAGTTCTCCTAGAGTCCCTTACTTTCTAGCTATTACAAGGCCCTCCTGGTTTGTATACCCTGTCCTCTTCCCTAAAGTTCTCTACCCAAGGGTCTTGGGTTGCCCTTTGGTTGGCCTTCCTGTAGCTGACCTATATAATCCAATCACTTCAGTTACCTGGTCCTTTTCTCTCATGGCCATTCTCTTGGTCCAGGCTGCCCATCTTGCTCAGCATCTTCCTTTCTGTCTTTCCTTCCCTTCTCCTGAGCCTTGCTCAGTCTGGTCCTGTTCACTTCTGGACTCTCCCAGATGCCCCTCTCTCTTTTATCTATTTTCATCTCTTTTATTTGCAAAAAACTTTCTTCTCCATTATACTTAGGAACAGTCATGATCTTTTCTTTTCTTTTTCTTTTCTTTTCATTCAGAAGTGGGGGAGGTGATGCAAATAGAGAGGACAAGGGAGGGAGAGGGATCCATAAGAACAAGAAGTGAGCCTGCCAGTGTCTGAATGTGTAAGCCCAGATTCATGGGATGAAATGAAGTGGCCAATGTGGTAACAATACTAAAGGTAGGAATCCAGAGGTTTAAGCCATGTGGGGGGAGCCCTTATGAAAGGTCTTCAGGGAGGGGGTCCATGTTCCTCTAATCCTCACAAATGAAGACACTGAGTTCACGCTAAGTGATACATCCCTGGGCATCATTTATCCCTGAACATGATAGCAGTTTGCTCCTGGCAATTCCCACACTCTAGAAATGTGAAAAATTACTATCATATATTAACCAGATTCCTGCATTTTCTTAATTCAACATTTATGAATAGGTTGTAGCCAGACTGGAAGATTAAAAGGAAAAAGAACAATGGAGGCGATATGTCTTTCGTGTTTGGGAGAATAAGGAAGTCAGTTGTTTCCAACAGCTTATAATTACTTCCCGCTGTCACAGCAAGAATAAGGGAACTCTTGTCCACTGGTGTTTTTATTACTAAGACCACTACCAACTAAGGGAAGAGCTAACCTTCAACAAGTCTTAGAAAAAAGTGTTTAGAAGGGAAGGAAGACATGGAAATTAGAGCTCAGAACTTTGGCATCCCATCATCCTTTGCTGCTGTGAACAGTAGATTATGTTGATTTGTTGACAAAGGGAAATATTCTATCTCAAAGGTACTAAAGTCAAATTCCTTCCGTGTGTCTGAGGACTAAAGACAGTGCACAGGTTTATCAGACCATTGCAGTGACAGTTATCTGAGATAAATCAAAGCAAGCATTTAGCACAGTACTGTGCCAACACAATTACTATTTTTCTTAACTATATTGTTGACCCATTATTCCAACAAACACAGCAAAGTTAAAGGGTAATATAGAGCTTAAATGATGTGCACATTCTGAGATCTTTAAATGTGCTTAATAAATGACACCTTTGTGATTACTCTCAGATCTGCACAAAATATAAAATCAAGGAATGGTGGTGGACATCCCAACATTACATTTAACTGACACATTTGAGCCAGTATACTAATGTCTGCATACAAGGAAAGGGAAGTTGTGCCAACTCAATCAGGTTTTCACAGGGCCAGCACTAGATCTGTAAGAGCAGAGAAGACTGCTTCAAAGGCTCGGGCTGGGGCAGGGCTGGGGCAGGGCTGGGGCTGGGCTGGGGCTGGGCTGGGGCAGGGCTGGGGCTGGCCTGGGGCTGGGGCTGGGGCTGGGGCTGGGGCTGGGGCAGGGCTGAGCCTAGGGCTGGGCCTAGACCTGGAGCTGAGGCAGGGCTGAGATAGTGTTACAGCTGGGGCAGGGTTGGGCTAGGGCTAGAGCTGAGGCAGGACTGGGGCAGGCTTGGGGCTGGAGCTCAGTTGGCAGAGTGCTTGTTTGGCACTCATGAAGCTAGGTAATAAAAGACTGCAACAGCTAGACTATGCAAAATGACTCCTTAGATCTTTCCTCATTCACGGACCAGGATTTGGGAAGAAAACACCAGGAAGATATTTCTAACTGAGCTTCTTCTCACTGAGGAAATGTCTAGCTTTCAAAGAAGCCCCAACTCTATGCCAGGTTTCCCCCAACCCTAACTTGGACCTGGGCCCAGAGAAATCTACAGAGCAGTTCTGAATATGTAAGTCATCTAGTGTTGTATGGTACATTCTACTGTAGACAACACGTTGTTTTAGTGATATGCTTTCACCTACTGAAACTTTTTTCCACATAGTTTACTAGATTATTAAAGCCTCCTAAAATATCTCTTCATAAACAAATAATTCTTAGGGTAAACATTTGGTTACAGTTGCCTAACTTGGAGACATTGGAGCAGTTGGTAGAATCCCTGAAAACCTTAACTTACAAATGAAAATCTCGTTTTTCCATTCCATGTCAGTCACTTTTTAGCTGAATAGGCTAGAAATCTAAAGTCTAATGTGATATCGGATCTGCAAAGTGCAGAGGGTGGTTTGCTCAGGGAGGCCGAGAACACTGAGAAAAGTTGAAAGTAAAAAGCTCTTTGAGAATACTGGGCATGTGGGTTTAGAATCTTGAAGAACTTCAAATGAGATTTAATCAAAATGAAACAATAAAAAAATCTATACCTCAGAGCCGTAAGTGAAGAAATAGAAACCACTGGCGTTTGATGTGACAGCCAGGCACAACGAGAATAGGGGAAAGGGAATTTTGTCTTTTTCCACTTATAAATCCATTAATTTTTCATGATGTACTCAGCCTTGGAGAGATTTTATATACAAGAGGGGTTTTTATGAGTCCCCAAGCAGAATATATGGGAATCAGTAAGTTGTCAAACAATTGGATGTTTCGTGTGGACAAAAAACTGCTGCATTCATTCTATAAAAAGTGAAATCAGACAGAATCTATTGTATCTTCTTATGAATGCTTTTCATTCAAACCTGAGACAAAAGGCTTGCTACTGCCAAGGGAGTCAAGGTCTAGAATAGCTATGTACCCTCTTATTATAATTCTTTTCTTTAAAATATGCATTCGTGTCCCTGAAGGACAAGCCTTGAAGGACCCAGCTCCAGGACCTGATTAATGTCTCGGGGTGTGATGTATGTTTAAGTCAGATTTGTGGCCCATTAGCTGCTCAGGCCCCACGCCTCTGCCGACTGCTTTGCTCTGCTCCATTCTGCATCACAGAGGATTCATAAGCCTGTCTCTGTTCCCATAGCGCTTTATAAACACATCAACAAATCACATGTGTATCAAGGAGAGGTAGGTAGCTTATGAATTTATAACAGCCTCAGGCTATTCTGTGACAAATTAAATATCACCCTGACTATCGAAGTCCTTCCCAGGTTAGAAAGAACTACAGACAGATTGAAAACAACCCAGTAGCAGACCCAAATGTTATATACTCTAATCCTGAGCTAGGCAGGAAGTTGCAGAACACTAAAGACTAACCTCTCATTTCTACAAAACTGTTGCTTGAGATTTTCATAGGAATCTGGCTTTATGCTGAGTCATAAAGATCATAGCCATGAATGGCTGGTGTGGTTGGGAGATGCTGGGACAGAGCCATGTGTATATTCCCAGACCACGACATTGTTTTCATTTTAACAAAGAATGGGCTTCAGATTAGTTAAAAATACAAAATGGAGAAGGTGTCAGTTTGCATAAGAATTCACATCTATTTTATTTCACTTTCTCCTTACCTGTGGAAACCCATCAGACACGAGAACAATGGTTCTCATCCTATGGGTCATGACAACTCTGGGGGAGGGGGGGTGTCATGTATCAGATATCCTGCATGACAAATATTTACAGTATAGTTTACAACACTAGCAAAATTACAGTTAGGAAGTGGCAATAAAACTAATTTTATTGTTGGGCATCACCACAGCATGAACTGTATTAAAGGATCACAGCATTAGGAAGGTTGAGAACCACTGCTCTAGAATATGGGTAGAAACGAGGTGAGAACCAACAGGTTTTCCCTCAATGCACTGTGTTTACCCTGATTTTAAACAGGCTTTAGTTTCTAACAAAATTTGCCCCCCCCACTTAAATATCACCCTGAGGGACTCTAATCTCAGGGACTCCAGTTAAGTCCTGATTTAAAATCTACAATATTTGTTCAATGATAGTTGTCAAATTAAGTCTACACAGCACCCCGTTCTCCTGAAAGGACCTGCAACGAACTGTAGGGTTTATCTGTTAAAGCTGTAAGATTGTAAAATAAGATGTTTTCATTTATATGATATATATATATATATATATATATATATATATATATATATATATATATTCTCCCTAGAGTAAGGCTATGAACAAGAGCAACAATATATTTTCTATCTTTATATTAATTAAAATGGAAAATGTTTCCTATGCTTAGATCATAGAATTGAAAGCTTTCAGAGCTGAGTTTCTAAAACAGGTCTGTGAAGAGTTTTCCAATGGCGGAGTCTACAGTTAGTTTAACATACCAATAAGCAAGGAAGGTTCCAGAATGCTGGCTGTCATTTGTTCCGTCTGGTTTTCTCAACAGATACTTCCAGGCTCCTGTTGGAGAGGCCACTTCCAGTGGACAGTTTGTACTAATTCTGATCATTGAGTTCAGAGTCAAAATAAAAACCATCGTGGGCTATGCATACCCCTTTCTTTCTGGATAAGTTACCACCAATTTCCTCAATGGTGTGTGCTGTTATTTCTGAGTGAGTGTGTGGCTAATATCCTCTTTTTTATCCTTACGAAACCATAGTAAACAGAAAGAAGAGAGGGGGAGTAAGGTTTGGATTCAGTTGTTCTTGTTATGTAATCTAGCATAGCCTGATGTGTTTGAAGGTCACTTTAAAGACTACAGATACACACAGGTTTCTGTACCAGGAAACTTTCAAGGCTCATAAGAAACTTCAGTATTCAAGAGACAGATCATTTGGAGAGATTTTCCTCCTCATATCTATTTACTTCAACTGTAGAATATGTATCAAGGTGTCAACGACTGCATTATTCCAAAAGCAATTAGGGAAATAAGGGTGTGGGTGTTTTGTCCAATTTAAGCAGTTTATAAAATACTTCAAGTTCCAAGAAAGGATGTCTTCTACAAGATCAGATTCAGGTGGGTAGATAGCAGACGTGGAAGGTTTCTTGGCAAGATAAAGTACTTCCACAAATGCTTCTGATATTGGCTATTTACCATGACTCTTATATAAGTTCTCAAAGGATCTACATAGCATGAGGATCCAAGCTTAGAAGCCAGGCTTGGCAACATGTGCTTGTAATCTCTGCTGGAGAGGCAGGTTAATGGAATTTGCTGTCTACTGAGACAAATTCTAGGCTAGTAGGAGACCCTGCCCACCAAATTAAATTAAATCAAGAGTACGGAAAGTAGAAAGGAGACTCAGTGACTAAGAGCACTTTGCAAAGAATTTAATCCTTGCGGTAATAAATTGAAAATGTATAAATTTATAGTAAATAAAATTATAGATTTATAATAAACAAAAAAATAAGCAAGTTAAATAAACAAGATAAAAATCCAACTA
Organism: Grammomys surdaster; assembly: GCF_004785775.1. Taxonomy (NCBI): domain Eukaryota; kingdom Metazoa; phylum Chordata; class Mammalia; order Rodentia; family Muridae; genus Grammomys; species Grammomys surdaster. The sequence continues at coordinate 3,846,780 of NW_021620632.1, forward strand.
TGCTTTTCTTACAGAGACTTAATATAAGGAAATCACAAAACCTTTCTAAGACAAAAGCTGGATTCAGTGTCTTTGGTTTCAGTTTTGGGTTAGACTTTTTTCTCCGTTTTAAATTTTTTATTGGTTACTTTATTTATTTACATTTCAAATGTTATCCCCCTTCCCAGTTTCCCCTCTACCAGCCACCTATCCCCTCCTCCCTTCCTTCCCCCCTGCCTCTATGGGGGTGCTCCCCCACTTGCCAACCCTAGGTTGGATTTTTTTGCTTTTGTTTTCAACATGGAAAACAATAACAAAAAAAATCTAAGAGATATCCTTGGAACTGTAGCTCCTGGGCCTCTACAGTAGCTCCATTCCCATTCTAAAAACCGAGAGAGAGAGAGAGAGAGAGAGAGAGAGAGAGAGAGAGAGAGAGAGATTTCAGCCTGAGCTGAAAGGAAAAATACCTAGTTGCTGAGCTTATTTTTATGCTACAGAAGACAGGCTTGGGAGCATTTCCTTTTGACTAATGCAGATACACTGGCAGATGCCTCCCCCACCCAGCTTCACAAATCCACAGCGGTGAGACCCATGATGCTTCTGGGGCAGAGGGAGGAGGTCCTTGGGCAGCCTTTGGGTTTAAGCACCATATAACAAGAGAGGAGCAAAAGCTGTAAGCACAAAAGAAACTGAATATGGCCACATATTTCTTAATTGAGAGAATCTTCAAAATTCATTTCTTACGGTTACCTTTGGAGTCAGCCCTCAGCTTGCCCTCTGGGCTTCACTGCAGCGTAAATCATCAGACAATGCCTTATTACATAAATTGAAGACAGGTCCTAACTGTAGCTACCTTAAAATGTGGCTGCAGAAAGAAGCCTTTTCAGGGCTCTAGGAAGTACCCATATTGCATTGGGTCTCTTACCTTGGTGAAATGAGATTTTTAGTTACAAAGTAATGAAATGTGATTAAAGTATAAATAATTTAAAAGATCTGGGTATTGGCTGAACACTGGTGTGTGAATAATTTCATGTCATGCACCAGGGAGTATACTGGTAGGCAGGCACAGGTGGGGTGTACAAAATGCTATAGATTGCCTTGAGGGTATCAGATATAACAGCTAGAGCAGACAAACCTCTTTTCTGTTCAGCCAAAAATCCTCCTTCAAAAGCCTGCTGCTGCTCTGCTTCCTTCTGTGGAGCACGTTCGTTCAAGAGTCCAGCAAAGTACCCTCTGCCTCAGCAGGCATGTGTCACTGAATGGCCAGTCTTAGAGCATCACCCCTCAGAAAAAGACAGCGTATTGGGGTAAATAGGAATTGGAATACAGATGATCCTGAAGTATGGCTGCCGTATCAAAGGACTTCTATGGGGGATAGGGATATGTGATAGAAGCTCCAACTAGGACTTGAAAGGAAGTAAACACTTGAAATCTACCTCTTTGGGAACATTGTTTTCCCCAGATAACCCCCTCCCACATCAAATGGAATGTCTACACTTGGTAAGGTCCATTTGTCAGTAAGCAGAGTCTGTGTTAGTAAAGAACTGTGGTCTCACATAAAAATAGGATTTTCAAACATCTGCCTAGGGCCGGAAGAGATGACTCAGTAGTTAAGATCATGTACCACTCTTTTGGAGGACCACAGTTTGGTTCCCAGAACCCACATCAGTGGCTCACAGCTGCCTGTAACTCCAGCTCCAGTGAGTCGAATGCCCTCTTCCAGTGTCCTCAAGCAAAAACCAAACAACCAAACCAAAGCCCGTCTGGTTGGCTCCCCCTTCCTGGCTTGCCAGTCATGCCTGCACCTTGCAAGCATAGTCATCTTAAAGGTCAGCATCTTTTCTTCCTTTTGACCCAGTTCTCTCATATTTGCCTTTGCTGTGATCTAGTAAGAACACTCTCAGGGAAGCGTTCTAGATCTGACGGCCTTTTAAAATCTTGTTCCCAGAGCTATGATTTCTAAAGCGAAAATGATAACTGTGATAGTTCAGAATAATGCATCCTGAAAGGTGGGCTTCCTAAATTTCCTCTCACTGATTTGCAGAACAACAAGAGGCATCCACTTGCTAACCAAGCTGAGAGCAGAAAGTATGGACCAATCTCATCACGCCTTTCTCTAATTAGTATAGTTTACAAACCTGTTCTGGAGTCTGGTAAAGCTGAGCTGTGTGCACATTACCAACACATATGTAAAGATCCTCAAAGACACATATGTCCATCTAAGGAAACTTGCAGTTTGGTGAAAGAAACAGATATTCAAGCAAATACTTAAAACATAGAGCAGAAGGACAAGAGGTACAAGTAACCACAACACGCTCTAGAAGACAGATAAGTGAACAAATGGCTGAACAGGAAGATGTGGTACTGATGGGAGCCTGGAATTGGAGTTGGAACTCCATTCATGGAGGAGAGGGAGTGTACACACAATGGTCTGATAAAAGTGTGGGCTAAGGGAGCATGGCTAACCACAGAGACAGAATTAGACTAGTGAACAAGATTGTACAGGTCGCTGCAGGATATCTGAGGAAGCCCGTTATTAACTTCATTTGTTTTTTACATCTGCTATAACAAATTACTACAACCTGTATGGTTACACATAATGAGGCAGTTTCCCCCATGACTTTAGGACAGGAATCCTACAGTTAAGCTCTAGGGACTAGAATTACAGTCGAGATACAAGGGAAGCCATGATATCACTGAGGTTTCTGGAGAATAACCTTACTTTTCCTATTTTCTAGATAGTAATTCCTAAATTTTCAGCATTTCTTTTTAATTAATTTCTTAATTTCTGTTTGAATTCTGTCTCTTTCTTTTTCTGACTATCTTCCTCCTAGATCTATTTTCTCCTCTAATAATGGACAGTAATTGGGTTATGAATTTTTCTTAACAAAACTATAATAATAGACATTATTTTCCAATAGGATTGAATTATGAGACTTGAAGCAGACATGAATTTAGGAAAAAAATTATGAAAAATCAATACAGTAATCAATGTCAATTTTGAAGCAAGGAGTAGAATAACATGATACTCACAATTCAGGAAGCACCAAGTATGGTCTCTAAACTCTTAATAAGCACAAGTACACTGGCTACTCCAAAAGGAGCATAGACTAGTGTGGAGTGGTAGTTCAGGTATCAGGAAGGAGTGAGAAGAGGTGATAAGGACATGATGATGGTAGGGGTGGTCGTGGTGGGGGTGGTCGTGGTGGGGGTGGGGATGGGGATGGTGTGGTGGTGGTGGTGGTATCATTGATGATGAAGGTAATGAATGATGCCATGGTGCTGATAATGATGAGGATGATGGTGATGAGAATAAGCATGAGGATGCCCACAATGAGGATGATGATCTTGGCCATCATGATGATAATATCAGAATGCTCCCTTGCTTAAAGCTCTCTGATGGTCTATGCAGTATATTTATTGCTTTTACCTGGCTTACAGAATAGCCATGGTGGTACAAGTGTCACATTCTTTTCTCAGTTAAACTTAAACTTCAGCTAGATTAATATTCTAGTCTTTGCTTAAATAGTTCATCCTCTCACGTCTATCGTTGTAAAGGCTGCACGTCTTGACCTAAATCTTGCTCCTACATTACTGACTTTTTCCAAAAATTTTCAACCAAGTTCTTAACCACCAACATACCACAAAGCATGTATAAACATATTCAAGCATCCAGGTTTTTTCTCCTGTCAGTTTAATTGATTTTCTGAGAAAACCTCTGCATCTAATATCAAAGAGGTAATAACCAGCCATGTGCATTTCTTTCTCTGTTAGATATGCACCAAGGAAGGTAATCTAAGTCCCTAAGAAGTAGTGTCTTAGTTACGGTTTTACTTCTGTGAACAGACACCATGACTAAGGCAACTTTTATAAAAAGAACATTTAATTGGGGCTGGCTTACATGTTCAGAGGTTCTGTCCATTTTCAAGGCAAGACCATTGCAGCATCCAGGCAGGCATGGTGCAAAAGGAGCTGAGAATTCTATGTCTTCATCTGAGGGATGCTAGAGTAAGCATCCAGGAAGCTAGGGCTAGGGTCTGAAAGCCCACTCCCACAGTGACACACCTACTCCAACAAGGCCATACCTCCAAATAGTGCCTCTGGGCCACGTATACACAATCCATAACAAGTAGCACCTTGAGAATTGTATGTATTTGATAAGTAGCTAATCAACAAATTAATGAACATTCCAAATGACCGTTTCCTTTCATCCATGAATGTATAAAAAATGTTTTAAATTTGCTCCTGCAGTGGACTTTCATGACGCGGCCTTGATGTAAAACTCGATGACACCTAGAGAAACTCTTGATAAATATCAAATAAAGGCATAAACTCAGGACAGCAAGGGACCTTCCCAAAACTTGGAGAGTTAGTACCAACTGCCCAACCAAACTCAGATGAATAAAGTCATAACTACCTCTCCAAGACTATATGAACTTTACAGCTTCAGAAAGGTGCATACAGCTAGCCTGCACTGTGCTAACTTTCTCACAAAATCCTCCAATTATCTGTATGAAATTAAAGTTTTGAATAGTTTAAACAAAAATTTCTATCCATTAACTCTGGTGATGTATGTGGGTTTAGAGTTCACGTTTCAGCCGTCTCTCCCTCAGCCAGGAACACACAGATCTCCAAATGGTGGAGCACCCCATCTCTAAATGGCTTCATTAACCACCAAAGAAGGTGCAGGAAGGCACTGGAGCACTTCCTGTCCTTTTCAACTTAATTAGTAAGTTGCTAAGCCCTGAGATCTTATGAATATTTAGAATGAGAAACCTGTGATTTTTTTTCTCTTTTAAGAGCATATTCTCATCAATCTATCCTAAAGAATAAAAATACGGAGTGAGCAGCATGCACTGCTGATGGGATAGAGAGACTGTTTCAGCAAAACTGAGCAGGACCCATGTTACTAATGAATTCCTCCACTGAATATTCTGACATCATAAAGATTTGCTGTATTCAAAATGAGCAAGACGAGTTCTTCAAAGGGAACCTTGGGTCACAACTAGAATGGAGCCGTGAAGTCAGAGAGGACCCTGTAAACAGATCAAGAGAGCAAAGACAGCAGTTTTTAAAAGATTTATTTAATTTATATGAGTACACTGTCTCTATCTTTGGACACACCAGAAGAGGGCATCAGATCCCATTACAGATGGTTGTGAGCCACCATGTGGTCACTTGGAATTGATCTCAGGACCTTTAGAAGAGCAGTCAGTGCTTTTAAACACTGGGCCATCTCTCCAGCCCTGACAGAACTTTATATATATATATATACATTTAGCACACAGAGAAAATAAATTTTCCATCGGTCTTGCACTTTTAGTACCACAGTAACGTAGCAGTGATCATTTTAACTGTGAGAGACTGTTTAGGTTACTGACAGTGTATAATGGTGGAGTGGTCAGTTACTTCTTTGGCTAAACTGAATTTCATAACAGATGTTGGCTGGAACTGGATTGTGCAGAAACAAGTATGGATGACAAGCTCACTTGTTTAGTAATTAAAATATTTTACTTAAGAAAATACAGCCTAGTTCTGGAGAGATGCTCAGTGGTTAAGAACACTGGCTGCTCTTCTAGATGACCCAGGTCTAATTCCCAGCACCCACATGGAACTTCAGAAACATTTGTTATTCCATTACTAGGGCCTCCAAAGCCTTCTTGCTTGCACAGGCACTAGGCACACATGTGGCACACATGCCTACATGCCAGAAAAACACAAGCAAAAAGGAGAAAAGAAACAGTCCCAAATGTAATTAATTGCTGGCCTGACAAAGAAGAGATATTAATTTGGCTTTAAAATTTAAACAAATGTGTCCTATGAATGTGTGCCAAATACTGCGCTGCACACTAGCCCACTAGGTGGAATTACAGGGACTTTGTGCTATAAAAGTAAAGGGAGAAAAGTTAATGCTTTTCAAGAAACATTTTGCTACCATAGCTTCAAGTCTGTGACAGACACGTGCTAAATGATTATTCTATAGAAGATGGCAACTGGGTTACTCTCATGTGATGTCTAACTGACAACCAGCCTTGTGGTGGAGAGAACATTCTCCTGGATATGTCCTCAACCCCAGGACAAGGTCCCTCACTGTGTAAAGCAGGCCAGCCTTAAACTTACAAGGATCCATTTTCATATGCCTCCCAAGTGCTAGGATTAAAGGTGTGACCCACCACAGCTTAGAATATATTTGAGACAGGACTCCGGAAAGGCGCAGCAATCACAGACACCAAACAAAGCAATTTGGAGAGGAATAATTTTCAACAGTTCTGTTACAAGGGAGTGTTTTCAAAGTTTATCTCAACAGGTGAATGGATAATGAAAATCTGCTACATATTATTTGAATATTATTTGACTCTAAAGAAAAAAATCATAAAATTTTCAGTAAATGGATGGACTTAGAACATATAATAATAAGGAGGTTATCCAGTCTTAAGAGAAAAACAGAATGTTGTCTCTTTTTCCCGAGCGATCTGCTCCTCTAGTTCACCTAGGATGATAGTGACAGCTGAAATATTGAACATCAGGAAGAAACTCTATGAGGGTAAAAAAAAAACAAGAATTGTTAGAAACTCCAGGAAAAATCCTCCTACAATCCAAGGACCAGATTACAGCAGGGAATGCAGCTAGAAAGAACCACGTGGAAGGCAAAGCTTCAATCTCCAATAAGATCACCAGCTGCATATTTCAGTTGTTACAGGAAGCTGGTATAAAAACTGCCTTCACCAAGAAATTTGGGGAGACTGCTTTCATTTCACTCCAATGTGAAATTATTCCAATTTAATAAGTACGCTGAAGAATAGCGTACTGGATCTTTTCTCAAAAGCATCCCTACTGTAAAGGAGGAGTATAACGTTTTATCCACCAAAAGTCGAGATGTTCTTCAAGGATGATGCCAATAATGATCCACAGTGGTCTGAGGAGCAACTCATTGCTCAAAATGTTGTGTGCTGGACTTCTTTTTTTTTTTTTTTTTTTTTTTTTTTTTGGTTTTTCGAGA
>NW_021620632.1:3853858-3861378 GCF_004785775.1 Grammomys surdaster
TTTTTTTTTTTTTTTTTTTTTGGTTTTTCGAGACAGGGTTTCTCTGTATAGCCCGGGCTGTCCTGGAACTCACTCTGTAGACCAGGCTGGCCTTGAACTCAGAAATCCGCCTGCCTCTGCCTCCCAAGTGCTGGGATTAAAGGCGTGCGCCACCACCGCCCGGCGTGTGCTGGACTTCTTATAGGGAAAACTGAAGTGGACATCATCAGCCATGCCACACAAGCTATTTTTTAAATTCTGGAGAGATCCTGGCTGCCCCAGAACTGTACGCTGGTTGATATGAAGATTGAATTTGCCGTTGATGTAACCACCAAGGAGATTGTTCTTGCTGATGTCATCGGTAATGATTCTTGGAGACTACTGGCCATTGGGAGATCGGAACCAGCAGAAAGACATTCTTACTGTGTTCTCAAAGAAGTAACTCCAGAAGGACTTCAGACGGTAGAGATAAACTCTGAGTGGGCTCCAGACCAAGTGGAGTTGCTTCCTAAGTCAAACAGTCAGTTCAGGGTAGTGCTGATGGGTTCAACCTCTGACCTTGGTCACTGTGAAAGGCTTGTGGAAATTTTGGGATTCCGTTTGAACTTAGAGTAAAATCCACACATAATGGACCAGATGAAACTTTGAGGATTAAAGCAGAAAGAATACGAAAGGGATAGTGTACCTATTGTATTTGTTGCAGTGGCAGGCAGAAACAATGGTCTAGGCCCAATGATGTCTGGTAATACTGTATATCTGGTTATCAGGTATTCCCCAATCACAACAGACTAGGGTGCTCAGGATGTGTGGTCATCTCTTTGACTGCCTAGTGGTCTTGGATGTTCAACTATACTTTCTCCAGAAGGATCAGCTCAGTTTGCTGCTCAGATATTTGGGTTAAACAACCATTTTGTGTGAGCCAAACTTCAAGAGAGCATATTGAACACATAGATATCCTTAAAGCAGGCTGATAAGAAAATTAGAGAATGCAACTTGTAAAAAGCAGTTTAATTTAATTTGTAGGAGAAAAGTTACATATTTCTAGTTTGGATTTAAAGAAAAAAATCAAGCAAAATGATTTCAGATCAGAGAAAACAATTCGGTTTAGTAATGAACAAATAGTTTTCAACATTTATTAGTTGGTACATTGTCAGTGGATATTATTCTCTAGCTCTACATAGTGATATGTCCTTGTAACCTTAGCACTCCAGAGGCTGAGGCAACACTAAATTCAAGGCTAGCTTGGACTTTGTATTGAGACCCTATATTTGCTGGGGAGGGAAACTTTATAGCTAGCAAAATTGTCATGACATCACTAAACTACATCTCACCCTTTGTATAGTCATTGTTGGGTAACTATGTAATTATGGAACTGGAGCAATGTCTCTGCCATTCAAGAACCAGGATGGGTCTCTTGCAGATGACCTGAGTTTGGTTCCCAGTATCCATGTAGACTACTTCACAATCAATAATCTTTAACTCAGGGAATCTGACCCCATGGCTTCCTTATCCACCTGGTCTCAAATACTACTACATTTTACCACCCAACACACACAATTTAAAAACATAAAAATTTTTAAAGGGTATTTAAAAAAGAAAGAGAAAAACAAACAAACTCTGTTTTCCCTAAAATGTAGATCCAAATCCAATGGAGGAGTTAGACAGAGGACTGAAGGAGCTGAAGGGGTTTGCAACCCATAGGAAGATCATTATCAACCAATCAGACCCCTCCTTCCAGCTCCCAGGAACTAAACCACCAACCAAAGAGTACACATGGAGAGGACCATGGTTCCAGCCATATATGTAGTATAGGATGGCCTTGTCGCACATCAATGAGAGGAGAGGTCCTTGCTGTTGTGAAGGCTTGATGATGCTCCAGTGCAGGGGAATTCCAGGGCGAGGAGGTGGGAGTAGGTGGGTAGGTGAACACCCTCACAGAAGCAGGGGGAGGGAGGATGGGATGGGGGTTTCTGGAGGGGAAATCAGGAAAGGGGATAACGTTTGAAATGTAAATAAATAAAATATCTAATTGAAAAAAGAATATATTAAAAATAAAAATATATAATCTAGTAAACAAATGTACTTGTGGCATAGTTTAAGATTTAGAAAGGCGTAGAAGGAAGGGTGATTTAAGAAAGGCAAAAGTCTCGCTCTGGATGCACATATGTAACATAGTCCTTTGGATGTTCTTGTAGAGTTTGTCAAATTCTCTGGGAAAAATAAATCCTTAAATAGGCAGTGTTCACATGTGACGACATGAGCAACCATTATCTTGCTGAAAGATCTGAGTTTTAAGCTATGTTTTTGATTGCTTGAATATTCTGTAGGCTGTAGTTCTCTGCAAGTTCTACTAAACCTAGTGCGTTTTATTTTTTTTATTTTTATGTTTATTCTTTAATCCTTTTTTACAGTCCAGACTTTATCTCCCCTCGGTCTGCTCCCCCCGACTGCCCCTCTTCACATATCTCCCTTTCCTCCTGTGTGTTTTATTCTTTAAAGATGAATTTTAGCTTTCTAAGTAACACCATGAAGATCGCTGTTCTTAAACTAATCATAATTTTGAAATTTCTGAGAAGTCCTGAAATATTGATTTATTGTCACTGATTCTCAAAGAGCAGCATGTTAGGAATTTGGAAACATGGATAAACTTATGTTTTTGGAATTATAATTCTAAAGGGTATTATTAATGCTAGATAAACATAATTAAAAATAAAATTATATTAGAGAAAAACAATCTGAAGACCTGAGGAGAATTGTATTGAGCGTTCATCTCCTCTACTCTGGGCTAGCCAGGCAATGTTGGCTTCCCTCGTGCCTTTGAGCTATGGCTCCATTCACCTATCCACACCCTCCACACCTGCAGATAAGCCCCAACCCTTGTTTTTCTGACACTATTTGCTTTAGACAACTTGTCTTTGTATCTTTGAATACACATTCCCTCAATACCCGTCCCCACTTTACAACCCAGTGGTGCTCTCAAGGAACTTGAAGCCACCTCAGTAAAATGTAATCACTGGGAAAACAGTGCTTTTCCCCAGTCTCTGCAGGACAGGAGGGGCCCACTTTGATGGATATCTCTCAGATTGCACAACCATGTTCTTTCATACACATGTGGATATTTGTTTGTTAAAACCTTACCTTTAGGGAAAATCACTAAGCAAATGAAGGAGACCTATTACTTAACTCCAAACCCTGACATTTTAAACTAGGGTCTTACACTCAGAACCCTCCTCACACACTGACTTCAGATGAGTATATACTCAGTTCTGGCCTCTTCTACTTGTTGCAATATTCCTGAATGGAATTGTCTTGCCAACTATGTTTTTTCCTCCCAGCGGAGTTTGTGATTTTACAATGGCACTGAATTTCAGTCATCTTATACACCATGTCTTAATTAGTGTCTTTACTATAGTCTTCCAAATTCCTACATTCAGTGTGGTTCATGACAATTATGTTTCCTTTTGTTTAACTGATCGCCAAGTGTAAGAGTTTCTTGATAGGCAAGCTTATCTTATATATCTGTAGCTGAACTTCTAAAATAATCTTTAATGGTGGTAGAAGAATGAATGATCAAAAAAGTCCTATATTGGGTCGAGACATCACCATACTGGGATGCCGAGCAGTGGGCCAGGAGCTGGTTAGCATCTGATGGGTGTAGGCATTGGTAAAGAACTCATTATCTCAAGGAAAACAGTGACCTAGCTAGCGGGAACCAAACAGCTACCTGTCTTCTGAAGTGCCTCTTACTTTCTGTATTGCTTTCTGGTATTATTTTCATCTCAACTGATGTTATATTCATTAAGCTATGCTTTTCAGTTTGCCAAACTTATAGAATCATGTGTCAAAATACTTCTTTCTTTTTTTTAAATAAGAAATGACACTATTTTCTGGATCCATTGCTTAAGTTATAAGGGAAAAGACACCTCAAAGCTGATAAAAACATACAGATTTTGCTTCAAAAGGAAGAATACAAACCCACAAACTGGATCTCAGTGCTAAGGAGGGCAAAGAGCTGAGACCAAGTACCTCATACAATCTGGCTTGTGTGCCATCTGTGAGTGGAATGCAGCATTGTTTCACTGACCAGGCCCATCTTGATAAAGTCTCCTTTTACTAACTTTGTCACACAAACTACACAACTTCCATCATCTCTCTGAATTCCCTATTTCTGAGTTTGAAAACTAGCTAACTCTGATTTTTTTTCTTTCCCCCTTTCCCTTCTGCTAGGTCCTTCCTGACATTTTGATGTCCGTTTAAATTCTGCTCTGTGTAGGAACCTTTCCTGACACAGGAGTTGAGTCACTGTCTGCCCTTTCTTATCTGCCCCTGTAGTCCTTGATTTGGCTTTAATATAGCAAGTATTTGCAAAGGTTTCTCTACTGCTAGAGAGTCTTGGGGGATCCTAAGGACAATGGGATTTTCACAATAGTACTAGACTTGTGCTTGCTTGCCCACTTTATTGGCATTTGTGCTAGCAATGCAGATGTTTGAAAAGACCATGGGTACTTCAGAAGGAATCAAAACATCAACACCAAACTCTGCAGGGTCCATGAATTCTCTACCCAGCAGAAACAGGATGCAAAGCAACAATGAAATAACCACAAAACTGCCGTGGAAGGTCTCGAATAAAACAGCAGAGTGTGTTAACATTATGAAATGATCAAACACGCTCATGTAAGTCTTCTATTGATGAGTCAAGCGGAACACACCACAAGCATGTCACTATACACATGGAATGGGAAGTATAGCAAAGAAACAATTTCCTGTGGCTCAGAACTGAATCTGCCATTTTAAAATGGAATGGCAGGTTATTTAAAGGAACAATGGGCAAGCGTCTGTTTGGGAGGCATTTTTCTTTTAAAATAGCAGCAGGACTATCACATTAAGTAAAACAAATTATGGTGCTTTTTTCCCAGTGACAAAATTTGAGATTGTCAATAAAATTAGAATTTTGAAAAATGAGCAGAGGGAGGGAGGGACCTGGGTAGGAGAGGGAAGGAGGAGGGGAAAAGGGGAACATGATCAGGTTTTGAGGAGTGGAGGAAGGAGTGAAGCCTTGAGGGCCAGCAGAATGAATGCAAACCCCATTAGAAGACCAGCAGTCTCAACTAACCTGGACCCCTGAGATCTCTCAGGCAGAGACAGTTACTCAATCATTCTAAACACTGCAGGTTGGCAATCTGAAGTAGTAGCACAATTAATGGGGAGAAGTATGTTCAAGCAGGCAGTGGTGGCACATGTATTTAATCCAAGCCCTCAGGAGGCAAGGGACAGGTAGTTCTCTGAGTTCGAGGTTAGCCTAGTCTACAGAGAAAGTTCCAGGACAGTCAGGGCTACACAGCAAAACTCTGTCTTGAAAAACAAAACAAAACAAAACAAACAACAACAACAAAATCATGTTCATGTGTACATTCTCATGTATAATAGCCAAGGAACTGAAGAATACAGCATGAGCCCACACCTCCTGTACCTTGACCTAAGAAAGTTCAGAAAGATGCTACTCTCCCATTGGTTCCAGTGCTCAGAGAAATAGCATTGATCAACGCTGGGCTTAAGTACTGAGTGGCTTCTTAGGGTATAAGCTCCCAGGCTTCTGGCACACAGCAGATGATCAATACCTGATCATTGAGTGACTAATTTTTCCCAGTCCCATACATTTTTCAGGCAATCAGCACAGGTATGTTTTCTCTAATCTGGATACACTAACAACCAAGCAAATCCTTCTGTCTGTGGCAGATTAGCTTAACTTCATAAATCATAGAGGTCTGGGTACTTCTGCTAGGAGGATTGTGTATTATCCACAGACAGGCTTAAATCCAGATCACAGCCATCAAATGAAAAAATATTTATTTAGCTTGTAGCCTACTATAAGTTATGAAATATTAGCAACTTAAAAGCTGTATATATTATCACTGAGATATTGTAGAGAAAAGATTTAGACATCCTGGATTCAAAGTTATTAAGTTTAAAACAAATAAAAGAACATTTAAACCTATCCTACATGCTGTGATCTGAATGTGTGTTCCCATTCCCTGTTGTTATGGTAACTACAGCCATCAGTGTAGCTTCAGGAGACCAATCAAGTCACTGGGACAGAATCCTACTGTACCTTCAAAAGCAATACCCAGAAAGCTGCCTGGCCCAGACATGTTTGGACAGTAAGGGCCCCAGAAGTTCATGGACCCTGAACTGACATGCACCTTTTCTTTGATTTGGACCACTATGAGAAATAAACGCCTATGTATAAGGCACTCTGTGCATAGCATTTTGTTATAGAATCCTGAATGACATCTGAAAATTCTTTTTTTGTACCACTGATATTAACCCTTTAATTTCCAAGTTTTAACCCAACTAACTTCCAGACAATCTATGTGCTTGCTTTTTTATTTTTCTGACTTGAATTTTGACAAGAATTTAATGCAATTCTTTGGTTTCTGTAAATAGTAAATGGAAAATTCCAGACCCAAACAACAGTGTAAATCCATGCATCCTTCTGAGTAGCACTTTAAACCTTCATGCTGTCCTTCCATTCTGTCCAGGATGTGAATCATATCCTGCACAGGATCTCCACACTGACGACAACATACACTTATTGCTCTGTAACTTCTCCATCATGGCTAACTGCTGTGAGTAACAGGGCTGGTGTTAAGTAACAGGAAACATTAGCTTACACTATGTCATGATGCTGACACCATATGCCTACACTTCTCATCTCATCCTGAAGATGATGTGTATCACATCATCCCATTACCACAATAAAAAGTAGGAAGCACAGAGAAGGAGGGGATGAGTAACTATATAACCACACTTGCAGCCTTTTATTACACTAAATATACTTAATATCTTACTTATTAATGATTGTTTAATAATGCTTAATTGATACATTTCACCATAAGCACATAGTATAAAGAGCACTCATTGGTCTCTATATTACCTAGGATTCCAAAGTCCACAAATCCATCTGCATTTGATAGGAGTGAACTATATAGCAAATATGTTCTCAACATGATGATCAAGTGAGACCTGGAGGGAGTGGTATGTTGAAGAATTGCCGTCCTTTTACAAGGACCAAATCTCAATACCTTAAGATTTTGTAACCAGTTGTTAAATATACCTATTATTAAAGATTAAGTTTTAAAACTTACAATTACGTGCATTACATTTAAAATGAAAATAGCAACACTCAAAATCCATCCCTTCTTGCCTTCCTACATTTTGATGTCACCCATTCTTTTGAGTTCATTGAATCTCTCCTTTTTGTTTGGTAGAAGAACAGCAGAAGCAAATGCTGCTAACAGATACCCACCATCTTTGATTGCCAGCTATGTTGGGGGTATTTACACCAGAGAAAATACAAATGAGGCTTCTAAGACCCACTGAATGGCTGGAAGTTAAGATACTGTTGGAAAATAGGACATCCACACCATTCTAGAGTTCTAGACCACTATCTGGTATTTTGCCAGTTCTGTAGTGGAGGTGAGGAAGAGAGAGAAAGAGAGAGAGAGAGAGAGAGAGAGAGAGAGAGAGAGAGAGAGAGAGAG
>NW_021620632.1:3861388-3865363 GCF_004785775.1 Grammomys surdaster
GAGAGAGAGAGAGAGAGAGAGAGAGAGAGAGAGAGAGAGAGAGAGAGGAGGGAGATTGTGGTGTTTTTGAGGCCTTGAGGAATTAATTCATGACATCTTTACTTGCATAAATCAGGACTAAACCTCTTGGTCTCAGTGTCTGTTTTTAGCTTTTAGATTCTACAGCTAGGACAATGATAAATGATCCTTGCTCCTAGTTTGAAGGCAGTAAAACTAAGCCAGTTGTATTTATATGTTTAGGAATGTATATACATATGCATATACATATATATATTTGTGTGTGTGTAACAGGAAACATTAGCTTACACTATGTCATGATGCTAACATCATATGTCTACACTTCTCATCTCATCCTGAAGCCATGTATCACATCATCCCATTACCACAATAAAGTGTAGGAAGCACAGAGAAGGAGGGGATGAGTAGCTATATAACCATATGTGTGTGTGTGTGTGTGTACACACATTTGGATGTAACAAGTAATGAAAAAAGAAGCCATGAATTCGACAAAGCAAGGAGAGTTGTGTGGGATAGTTGGGGAGAAGTGACAAGAATGGCTAGTGACATCATTATGTTATAACCTAATAAAAATGAAAGAAATAGTTTTTAAAAATATATGTCTAATTTTTTATGTCACCAACAATCCACATCACAGTTTAACGATCTTTTCTAAGCACCTTCTTTCAAGATTTAGCATTCAATGACAGCATTGTAATTGCAGAAGTCAGTGTTTTCAATCATACAAAGGTCAGGCCAGGTTCCTGCTCTAGACTAAACATCTAGGCTTGTAGGAGACACACAAACACAAGCTAACAAAAGGAATGGAGGGTCACCCATCCATCAGGTAGAAACCCAAGTGCCCAAAGCAGCAATGAGACAGAATTTAATCAAGCAAACCATTACCAGACCTGCTCAGCACCGCCCAACCGCCCAGAGTGAAGACAGCGATGAGTGATTTATGGCCCACACAGCCGTGGAGGATTAGGTTAGTGTGAATGACTATGCGGATTGTCAGGGTTGGTTTTATTTGTTTGGTTGGTTGGTTGTTTTGTTGTTGGTGGTGGTAGTGGTGGTGAGTTTTGATTTTTGTGTGAGGGACCAGTTATGCATCCCAGGCTGACCTCAAACACAGGACCATCTCCCTACATCAGTATCCAGAGAATGTGGGGATGACAAGCCAGAGCCACCAGGCAAAGCTGGCTCTGTTTTGGCTTGGCCAGCAACTGGGACAAAACGCAAATGGGATGCAGCAGGAAAGGTCTTCACTAACTCAACCTGCAACCTTCCTGTGCACCTCATCTGCACCTCTTGGCCTCATACAACCCTGAGGCCCTTGGGAGTCAGAATAGGCTTCCTTCTTCCAACTGGCTACCCAGAGCACTACAGACTAAGTGGAGTCTACAGGGCCACAGATGGAGTTTGAACCACCCCACTTTGTTCTTAGCTTGTTCCCAAGGCCAAGGCCAGGTCACCTTCACATCCCCCTGCATCTCTGCAGAAGGTTATCTCAGCCCGACTCCTTGCATGTCGCTCTCATTGTCATGGCAACCTGCATCTTCAGGTGGTCTTTATTGAACACCTGAGGGCACTGCCCTCAGCTTGTTACTGTATGATTTAATGGGGTACTCATCTTGCTTTCCTAAGCAGTGCTTTCGTGAGCTGCAGACTGCTTCCATAGGTTAAAAACAGACAAAACAAAACAGTCTCATGAGATGTCCCCTCCATTCCTGGGGTAAAATGTCAAGGCATCCTATTCTCTTCCTCCAACCATGTGCCATAGAAGAAACTGGAAAGAAGAAAAGCCTGACTGCCACCCTTGTTTATAGACAGCACTGCCACACAGCCGCTGAGAGGTCTTCTTTTCCCAGCTGTAAACCACAAACACAGTCAGCAGGCAGTATTTTGCTCATAAATGTCATGTATGAGGAAACTGGTACAGTTTTCCAGGAGGTGATATTTTAAGGAAATGATAACTGGTTTAACCAAAACACACTTGTGGATATTATCACAGCACCATTATGCATGTTTTTGTTTGTTTGTTTGTTTGTTTGTTTTTCATCAAGTCAAATATAAAAAGAATGGAGAAATATCAGTTCAAGGAATCTCAGGCATAGTGACTCGGCCTGTAATCTCTGCCTACACGAAACTGAGGCAGAATATTATCACGAGTTCTAAGCCAGTAGGATTAGTTCACAGTGTTAGAACCACAGGGTTATAGCCACAGTGAAGTTCAGGCTGGCTTGGTCACAGGGTGAGGCCTAGCCTCAATCAACAATAAAGAAATCAGTGCAGTGAAGTGTTTGTAAACTTTTATTTATTCTTTGATAATTTCATACTAATGCAGTGGTCATAACCACCCAAATTACATCCCCCTCTCATTGAGGTCACCCTTCCAACTCTCAACATAGCTCACCTTCCAACTTCATGTATTTTTCCTTTGTCCCTTTGTTTTCCTCCCTCTGTATCGATGTATGTATGTATGTATGTATGTATGTGTTTATGTGTGTGTATGTATGTATGTATGTATGTATCTTCATCATCATCACCACCACCATAATTATCTATCTATCTATCCATCTATCATCCATCCATCCATCCATCCATCCATCCATCTATCTCTAGCTCTAATTCTAACTCTAGTGAAATGGAAATGTCTAGTTTATTAAAAAAAAACTCAGTTGTGCATCCAATAGATGGCTAATATCCAAAATATATAAAGAACTCAAGAAACTAACCACACATAAAAAAAAAAATCAAAAAAATGGGGTATAGAACTAAGCCAAGAACTCACAACAGAGGAATCTCAAATGACTGAGAAGCACCTAAAGAAATGTTCAAAGTCCTTAGTGACCAGAGAAATGCAAACCAAAACGACCCTGAAATTCCACCTTACACCAATCAGAATGGCTAAGATCAAAACCTCAGGTGGTAACACATGTTGACAATGATGTGGAGAAAGAGGAACACTCTTCCATTGCTGGTGGGATTGCAAACTAGTACAACTCTGGAAATCAATCTGGAGGTTCTTCAGAAAATTAGAAATTGATCTACCTGAAGACCCAGCAATACCACTTTTAGGAATATACCAAATGATGTCCCACCATGCCATAAGGGTATGTGTTCCACTATGTTCATAGTGGCCTTATTTGTGATAGCCAGAAGCTGGAAACAATCCACATGCTCCACAACACAATAAAGGATACAGACAATGTGGTTCATTTGCACAATGGAATACTACTCAGCTATTAAGAACAAAGACATCCTGAGTTTTTCAGGCAAATGGATAGAACTAGAAAAATATCCTGAGTGAGGTAACTCAGATCCAAAAGGACATGCATGGCATGTACTCACTGATAAATGGATATTAGCCCCCCCCAAAAAAAAATACAGAATACCCAAAATACAATCCACAGAACTCAAAAAGGTCAATAAGCTAAAGGGCCCAAGTGAGGACACCTCTGTCCCACTGGGGATGGAGAAGAAAGCAGCCACAAGTAGAGAGGGAGGGACCTAGGATGGAAAGTGGACAAGAGTGGGAAGGAGAAGGGAACCTGACTTGGTATTGTGTGAGGGAAAAGGACTGAAGTCCTGAGGGCCAACAGAAAAAATAGGAACAAGCATTCCTAGGGAAGTAGGAGGTTGGAAGGCCCTCCAGAATGCATCAGGGACCTAGGAGGTAAGAGACTCTCAGGACTCAAAAGGAGGGTCCTTAGCTTAAATGCCTGACAGTAGGGAGAGAGAACTTATAGAGCTCACCTCCAGTTAGGAAGACAGGGCAGCAAAGGAGGGAGGGGATTGCCATCCCGCAGTCAAAATTCTGACTCATAATTGTTCCTGTCTGAAAGAACTACAGGAATGGAAATGGAGAGGAACCTGAGGAAAAGCCACAGGCCCAAAGTGGGATCCATCTCAAAGGGAGGTCCCAAGGTGTCAGAGACCAGGACCCCTAACAGGGACCCCTGCCAGCCTTCCCCC
>NW_021620632.1:3865373-4031520 GCF_004785775.1 Grammomys surdaster
TGGTTCCCCTCGCCCCCACGAATAACCGAGTCCCGCAGGTCGGGACACCAAGGCCTGACACTCTTACTGAGGCTATGGAGCAATCACAAATAAAGAACAATTATGATTGCCCTCCAAAACTCCGAACAAGCAGCTGAAAGAGTCAGATGCTGATATTTGACCCAACCAATGGAAAGAAGCTGCTGAACCCTGTGGTTGAATTAGGGAAAGGCGGAAAGAAGCTGAGGAGGAGGCCAACCCTGTAGGAGGACCAGCAGTCTCAATTAATCTGGACCCCTGAGATATCTCAAACACTGGACCACCAACCAGGCAGCATACACCAGCTGATATGAGGCCCCAACATATATACATCAGAGGAGTGCTGGGTCTATGTTTTCTCAGAGATGATGCACCTAACCCTCAATAGACTGGAGGCCCCAGGGAGTTTAGAGGTCAAGTGGGGTAGGATTGAGGGTGGGAACAGCCTCTTGGAGACAGGGGATGGGTTGGAGATATGGGATGTGGAACTATTGGGGGGTGGGGGAGGGAGTAAAATCTGGAGTGTACATAAATAAATTATCTCAGTTGTGTAGTGTGATGTTTTTCTGGAAGTTCTCTGGTGAGAGGCATGTGATATTTTGTTGAAAACAGACACTTGAGAAGGCATGTGATGTTTAGAAAGAATATATAAAGAACCCCACAAACAGTGAGAGAATGCTCTTGCATTGTTATGCCATGTGACACTTCATTTCCCTGGTCTTTGTTGATCTTTGCTGACTTTGCTTGTCTTATGTAGAGAGAAATGCCAATGAACCTTGTGGTACAATTCTGGCTAATTCTGACCGCTTGTGCTGACTCATGCTGACTCAGCAGAGCCTTGCTGTTTCTGCTGGATTGTGCCACCTTTACTGATTTGTGCTTGGTGTTTGCTATTGAATTAGACTGCTGGTATCCTGACAACAAAATGTGGAATTGCCTCAAGTAACTATTTCTAAACAGGTCCAGAACACTTTCCCTATTAATACTTTTCTTCCTCCTACCTCTGGTCAATGGGTTAGAAGGGACATTGAAGTGTTTAAGAACCCTAAATAAAGTGGGTTTTGAAAAATATAAACCTACACTCTAGCTCTCTTTTTGTAACACATTGAGTCCAATTAGTGTTTTGTGCTAGAATGTTATGCTTTCTTATTAGCATTGTCTCATGCAGGTAACCATAGCTGTGGTGAGTTCTTGGGCCCAATGGCCAAGCCATGTCCAGAAGACAGCATTTCACCACACCCCTTCCTATCTGTCATCTATTGCATTCTTTCCAGTCCTTCTTCTGAATGATCCCTGAGTCTCGTGTTGCTGGAGTAGAGGAGAGTGATGCTGATGCCTCATTTAGTGTTGAAAACTCAATACTCATTAATTCTCAGTGCTTGGACCAGTTATGAGCCTTTGGATTAACTGCTGCCTGCTGCAAAAGAAGCTTCTCTGACCAAGATTGAAAGCAACACTCATCTATAGATATGTATATAATGTAAATATTTAGACCATCTGATAACATGTCCATTTAGCAAAATAACAGTAGGAGGCTCCCCCCTAGAACATGTGACTTCCGAACTGTGGGCTTTTGGCCAAGTTTACTGTACTTGGCATGAATTTTCCTTCAGTAGAGTGAGTCTCAGATCCAATTGGGAATTGATTGGTTACTCAACTTTCATCCTACTACTGCATCTGTGAGAAATTCAGATCTTGGTTTGAACTTAGAATTCAGGTCTTAACTATAAATACAAAGAGGATGACTATAAATAAGATGAATAACAATTGACACTCACAGAAGAGAAATCTCCCTGAGAATTCCCTTCTTTTTCCTTTCCAGGTAAAAATGAATCACCTGGGATGTCTGCTGTGAGAAGTTCTAATCCTGATGCTGGCCTCCGGACTTACATTACTCAGTCCTTTGATGGGCCATGGACAAGGACATCAAACGGCTAGAGACTGACATCACTAATCTGAAGAAATCCCTTGTTTCACTGTCTGAAGAGACCTCCAAAAATTGCAAAGGACTTTATTGGACTTGATTTACTCTTTTACGATAGAAAAGACAGTGTACAGCTCTTGACTGTATACAACCCTTAAAGAAGAATGTTTTTACATAGACAAAACAGGGATGGTTAAAGAGAGCATGAAAAAGGTCAGAGAAGGCCCTGAGAAAAGGCAGAGAGAGAAAGAGACAGATGAATGCTGGTACAAGAATTGGTTTTCAATCTCTCCATGGTTGTCAACCCTACTTCCTCCCATCTTGGGGCCATTAATTGGGTTATGTTTGTTTATTTCTTTTGTACTCTGGGCCTTAAATAGGATGACTAACTTTGTGAAACAACAGCTAAATAATTTGGTAGCAAAATCTATTCAGATACTTTATCATAAGTTAGCTATGGAGGACGACAAGACTCAAGATGAGATTGTTACTCTATCCAGGGTATTCTCAAAACCTACCTCCACTCAACCTAAAAGAGGGGACTTCCACCCCTAGACCAAGCAGAGAAAGGCCACCCAGAACTCTCTCTGACTGGCGATCTGAATTCTTGCTTAGGCTGTGAGGCTAAGCACTGCAAAGGAATATCAATAAAAGTTAAAAATATCTCTCTGGGTTCTCTGAGGGACAAGCCTGACTGCATAGGGGTTGATGTCAAAAGTATTCCCTCTCCAAGAAAAAGACATCAGGATGGGTATGGCCCTCATGCCTCACTGGACAACGACAGGGGGACTGGAGCCATTACAAGGTCCCCTTCAAATACTGGAGGTCAGGCCTCTATCCCTGCCGTCGCAAGTTTAGGATTGCCACATCCCTTCTACACTTAGAGAAGGGAGATGTCAGGGGCAGCCCTGCTTATACACTAAAGGCCTAAAATCAGCCATAGGCCTAAAATCAGCAATAGACTTGTCATACATGTATACTAATACAAAGTCTTGGGTGTATCTGTGGAAAAACACTGAAACAGATGGCTATAAACTATTGTAAACAGGCAGCTTTTGTGGAAATTTACCAGCCTGAGTAGTCATAGACCTTGTAAATAGGTAGCCTTGGCAGATAGTACCAACTTAGATAAGGACAAGTGAATCATAGTGACCAGTCAGAGTCATAGTGACCTGTCCCCTGAACCTTCACCCAGGTGATAACTTGTTCTGAAAGATATCTGTACTACCCCTGAACACCCATGCTCCAGTGTCATCTGCTTCCTCACGTCCTGCCTTTTTGTGCTTATAACCCCTGTGTGAATAAGTAAAAATTACAATTTGATTTTTAAAATAAATAAATAAAATAAAGAATTCAGGTCTTGGTTTAAACATTGAATTCACTGTCCTGGGGCACATTCCGAGAGGAGTACATTCCTTAGTTAGAGGATACTTGCTGGTTCAGAAGAAGAAGGGAGAGGCTGATTAACATTAGTAAGACCACAGGGGAGGGAACCCTCCTGCAGATGAGGAGGGCCCAGAGCACGTAGACTCATTCCCACCTGCAGATGAGGAGGGCCCAGAGCACATAGACTCATTCCAGGAGATGGACCAGGATGGGAGGTGGTCAAGAGGCTGAGCCGTTAACATGGTAAACCTGGGCAAACTTTAATGACACTCATTGTCATTAAAAAAAAATGTGCAAATTGTAGTCACCTAGAGACTGGACCTGGGTAGGTCAGCCATTGTGGTCCTTTGTGGTTGCCCTTGTGAACTCTGCATGAGAACTGCTCCCAGCAGGACTTCCGGTCTGGGCCCGAGCATAGAGCAGGTCACAGGCGGCAGCTCCGTACCCAACCCCAGAAAACCAAGAGAAACAGGGACTCCCAGGAGCTTGAACTCACACAGCATCCCAGGTAAAAATGAATCACCCGTGATGCCTGCTGTTAGAAGTTCTAATCCAGATGTGCCAGAAGCCAGGACCCTCGCCCTTACCCTCACCCCCTACCTTTCCCCACCTGCACAATGTCCCCTGAAGCTTGGCAACTACAAGATCCTGCTTGGCAACTGCAGATAGACTCAAAGCAGTGTACCATATCTTCTGAAGAATAGCAGGGAGACCGTAAATCAAGCAGTGTACCATATCTTCTGAAGAATAGCAGGTTGCGGTCCTCCTCGCCCCCACGAATAACTAGGACCCACCCCGGTCGGGTCAAGTGGCGCCCAGACGTGGGGCTCGAGGCACGGACCCCTCTGGACGGACCCTCATTGAGAGGACATGCGCACGACATCAAGATTGAGTGAGACAGAGATCGTTGCCCACTACCTGTCGTCCTCAGAACCAGGTTGATTCTGCCATCAAGAAGACGGTTGAAGTTCATTACCATCAGCTGAAAATTGAAGAGGATCCAGAAGTGACTCTGCAGGAGACTGACACAGCTGCCAGCTCCCCGGCCTCCCCCTAAGGTTGACCCCTAGACTTCCACACCCTCCAGAAGGGTTCCTGGTATGCCTGGCTTTGCCCTTGTTTCTCTCGCAAGAGAGCTTGGCCTCTTGATCACCCCAACAAAAATTGGCTTTCTCCTAAACCAAGGCTTCCCTTGATATGGCCGCTAACATTGGGGAGCCTTCCTTTATGACAATATTACACCCTAAACTGACAAATGGTTGGTAACTTGAACATTTACAAGGGACTAGGATGGCTGTGAGTTAGCCCAATGATGGGATTATTGTAGGTCCACTTCCCAAGGGCCCACCCAATGCAACCGAAAAGGAGTGCGTGGTGCTGGGAGTGGGTGCAGCCTACATGGCCTAAGACAAGGCTCTCACCCTCCTTTCACCCACCTCGGGGTCCCTTGACGTTGCCCATCGTCGACAGCCTAAAGCCTTCGACCATCGATGTGACTCGTCTCACATCAATGTTTTGGGGTTGTGAACTTGTCTAAGACCCCCCCACAATTAGACATCCAAATTCAAAACTCACATAGTTGGGATTGATCATAAGACGCCTTCTCTAACTAAACAGGGAAGGGGGAGATGCCAGAAGCCAGGACCCTCGCCCTTACCCTCACCCCCTACCTTTCCCCACCTGCACAATGTCCCCTGAAGCTTGGCAACTGCAAGATCCTGCTTGGCAACTGCAGATAGACTCATAGCAGTGTACCATATCTTCTGAAGAATAGCAGGTAGATCATAATTCAAGGCAGTGTGCTGTATAGATCATGACATGTTTCAAGGCAGAGGCCAAGAAGATTCTGTACTTTTCCACCACCTGGCCCCTCTTACCCTATCCCCTTGTAAAACATGCTATAAAAAAGCTTTTCATGTTCAAAAAAAATTTTAAAAAAAAGAAGCCCCTGAAACAGACCCTCTCAAAGCCTTTCCTCCCAAGGTTATATATGTAGTGAGGACTGCTAAGAAGACTAAGGCTAGCCTAGGTCAGCTGCCTAGAAGAAATTCTATGACTTGTCATGCTGTCATCAGAGAGGTTCAGAGGTGACGACTCTCATGAGTGGTCAAGCATGTTGGGGTATGTGTTCAGAGATATAGCTTCCTTTGAGTTATCTCTGTTCCTGGAAGTAATCCCTCATCTACATTCCTGTAAATAATCCCAATAAAGTCACTGCTTCAAGTATCTTCAAAAAAAAAAAAAAAAAAAAAGAACTGCTCCCAGCTTTTGTCTGGGGCTCTCTTGCCTGCATGCTAGAGAGTCCCAGTGCACTGGTATCATTAAACCTCATGTTATTGCAGCCAGTCCCATCAGTGTGTGTTTCTGTGGAAGCACGTCCCCTGGTTTTGGATCTTAGAGTCCAAGGGGCACACTTGCCTGGAAGATTAGCACTGCATCATTCCGACTTCCCCATGGGTAATACTCACTAGCCTACATAGCACCTTCCAGCAATACATAGACTAGGCAGGAGGGAGGAAGCTTTTGGTCAGTCTCAGCTTGCTTTCTCTGCATCTTGCAACTAAAGGATGCTGTATATTCACATTGTGGTGAGCAAGTAAGACCATGGGCAACAGCCTATGTTGTTTGAGAGATCTCTCATAGTTTCTATTGTACTAAAACATGTTTTGTTTTTATCATGTCACTTGGTTTAAAGTATTTCATAAATAACTAAATAAAAGAGAATATTTAACTATAGCAATACAACCATCATTCATTTACAGACGGAATTCAATTAAATATGTTTTCCCAAAGGAAAATTGAAATGTTCAGAAGGAGAAACTATGCTTAACTTGAGTTACTTACTATTAATATTTGTCTCCTTCCAATGTCAAAATATATCAATCAAGTTTGAAAGGAATTGTTTCTTTATCTATACTATACCATAGGAAATAAAATATACTTCTCTTAAAATAAAAATATTAAATAATATCAAATCTTTTTAGTATCCCAAGACTGTAGTAAGGACTAGGACACTCCTCTTGGTCTGTGTCATGGGTATAGAATTTGAAATTGAAGAGTAATTGTTGAATTGGAATGGAATCCATAAGTGAGGAAAGGCCTGGCTCCAACACTAGACTTCTCACAAGAAAATCAATACTCCTTTCCTGTGGCTTCTATAGCCTAGGAACAGTGGGGAATGAAAGCTAACTGCTTGATCCTCAGAAGAACTGGCATCATCCAATCATCCACATGGTGAGATGGTAAAAATAGATGTGGTACAGCAGCTTATAAGAGCCACTCAGTATCAAGAAGGAAGCCCCTGCTCCTGAGCAAGGGTCAGGCTGAGAGATACTTGACCAGTGGCTTAAATAAAATCCAACAATGCTTTTAAATGCTCTAGAAATTGCTGCCAATTACCCTATAAGGATAAACAAAATAATAGGTATAGGTGCACATTAGCTAAAATATAATGTAGATTTTCACATTATTTTATAGCAGTAAAATGAAGAGCCCATATAAATGTCCAAGAGCTAGAGAAAGTATGTTGCACCTGACCAATTAAAAAAGAAAACTGCTGGAGCTGTTAAAACTGAAAATGTGCAATTCTCCATCATAGGGGAAGTGTTCGTATGACAGGTGTGGTAAAAATAGTTGGGAGGTATGACCCAGTTTCTGTAAAATAGACTTTATTGTATACATTTCACACAGAACTGAAAATTTAGAATCCGGAATTACAGCTTGCCAGTTAGTTTTTATTTTAACTACTCTATAAATCCATCTATGATGAGGTAGTTATTTATAAAGCATCTACAAAGAATATTTATTTGGTCAGTTCTAGGCCAAGGTTCTCCATGTTGTGGTAAGTTTTGAGGCTTGTGTTTTGTAGCTAACTTCATTCTTCTTTCTTTTTTGACACTGGATCTATTTTATGTGTATGGCTGCGTACCTAAACATACGTCTGTGTATCATGCATATGTCCAGTGCTTGTGGAGGCCATGGAAAGCATCAGAGCCCCTTGGAATTGGAGATATAGGTGATTATGAGCTGTCATGCTGTTCCTGGGAACTGAACACTGGTCGTCTGGAGAAGCAGTGAGCACTATTAAATTCGGAGTCATCTTTCCAGCTCATTAAATCACTTTAAAGCATGTATCTTGTTAATTCCAGTGATTAAAAGATGACAGAAGACCTGAGTCACCTCACCCGCTCTACATCTGTATTTGAACCTCATGTTTCTTCCACATCCGGTTTTCAGAGCACATGAATGTACCTAAGAGTGTCTATGTGCTTGGAATGGAGGTCTGAGTGTTCACAGATTCCCCCATCTATAAATGGTGAAAGGGTTGTTCACATGATTTGAAAATGCACAGAGATTATACTCTCAGAGTAGATAGCCATGGGTTTTATCACATCTTTGCATGAAATTTACTGCCAAATCCCTCCTAACTCACCAGAGCTATGAATCCCAGCACTGCTTTCTCATTAATCTCCTGTCATTGCATACCATGCATGACCCTGCAACAGTGACTGCAGACAGAGTCTTTGTACATGGGAGAGGCTGTGATACCTACTTAATCCATTGATATGATATGATATTCTGCTTTTATGGAGACATTAAAGTGGAAATTTCTGGTTTCTTTGGAGACTCAGTTGTTTAATGTGATGTTTTTCTGGAACATGTCTTATGAAATGATTTTTTGCTGAAGCAGACAATGTTTTGCTAAGAACAGACATGTGGTGTTTTACTGGAAGCAGCCTAGAAAAAGGGTACATGATGCTTTGCTACAGTGGATGCTTGAGAGAACACGAAATGTTTGGAAAAGATATAAATATAGCCCAATGTACATTGGATGATGCTGGATGGTATTGACTGCTGTACCATTCTTGGCTGGTCATCATTGGGCTTTGCTGATGCTGGTCTTCGATGATGACACTGGGCGGTTATTGGTACACCTTACCATTCTTTGTTGGTCATTGTTTTTCATGACTTCATAGAGAGAAACACACTGAAAAACTTGTGGTGTTCCAGTGGCTTCTTGCTTATTGGCAGAACTTTACGGTTTCTTTTAGATTGACCTGCCATTGCTAAATTCATGAACAGTATTTTCAAGACCTGCCATTGCTAATTCGTGAATGGAGTTTGAAAGTCCTGTGGTTGCTGATACGTGCATGGTGTTTGCAAATGGATGGAGCTGCCACTGCTTATTTGTGTGAACTGAACTGCTGATATCCTGACAGTGCAGACTGGATTTGCTCCAAAGAAATATGTCTAAACAGGTCTACATCCTCCTTTGCTCTATTAACCTTTCTTTTCCACTACCTCTGGTGGATGATGAAATAGAAAAGACATTAAAACATTAAAAAAACCCTTATTAAAAGTAGGTTTTTAAAAATCTAAGCCTATAAGAAATAAAAGGAAGCACACACATTTAAGCAAACTAATGTATATTTGCTATCACCTACAGTTAATAAATACTTGACTCTGAACCCAGGAATCACAGCTTGAACTCTCACCATTGCAGGTGACCAAAATCTTTTATCATAGTCACAAATGGACGTTTTGGTCTAGATTATTTTCTTCTCTGTAGAAGCTCCTTTTCTTTCTTCCAAATTTTGAGTCTTCTCAAAACCCAGATGTAACGCACCCTCTCAATCATCACAGGCAAGTGCAAGGATTATCTGTTACTCTGTATGTCTCTTGATGGTACTTATCACATATTTGTAGGACATCATTAGTCATTTCCAGCCTCCACCAGTAACCTGTGAGCCTGAAAAATCCATGTTAGCTGTTTCTTTTCATGTCTCCATTGCCCAGATCAATATTGGAAACAGTGTACTTGTGAGTGATCATAAGTGTGAACATATATGTCTGTTTACTCATGATTACTGCATATGGCAATGGCATTAGCCTACCACTTTTCAAGGTGTCACAGGCAGCCACACTCGACAAATGGGCAGATGACCCCATATAATGTGAACTGAGCTACCACAGTGCATTTTTTTCTTTCCAGCTTCTCATTAAATGTGGAGTGAATGTTAAGAGGATGGATGAAAATGTCATCAGGAATTAATTTTTATGGTTTTCCAGTCAATCTATTTAGAAAAGAAAAGAAAAGAAGAGAAAAGAGAAGAAAAGAAAAGAAAAGAAAAGAAAAGAAAAGAAAAGAAAAGAAAAGAAAAGCCAAAAGGTCAGCCTTAGAATGGCTAAATGTAAGAAAGGGTCCATAGAGAATCTGAAAAAAGATAGTTTGGTGCTCTGTAGTCAGCAAACATAAAAGGAAGCAAAGACATCTCCTAAAATAGCCCCCATCTCTCCCATCTCAAAGATGTTATCAGAACAGGCCTGACATTCAGAATATAAGCCAGTGTTGTTGGAAAATAACATCTTATTCTGCTCATCTGAGTCAGTCTACTAGCTGGACTGATAGAAGTGATGGAAGGTAACTGTCATTCAGGCAATAAAACGGATACATAATAAATATTTAACAGAGTTATACCAATATGCCTCATTCTTAATATTTGCCTTACCACACTGCTGTCTCTGCATTTTTATTTCATTTTCTCCAATGTGTTTTTGGAAAAGTTTCGAATAAATAAATGTATAAGATGAATATTTGCATGTTTTAAGGGTCTGGTTTAAGCTAGCTTTGGGGTTTCTGCTTTACTTGTAGCCATATTTCTAAGAGAGTCTAAACTATCCTCCCAGATGTCAAATGCTTTGAAGGTTAGGGTTAACATCCCAGGGATTCCCTGTTACTCATTTGGAAAGAAATACAACTAATGTTGTGCTAACTTATTTCCTACATTCTAGTTATAAAAATTGAGATTTGGCTACTTAAGGATTCATTTGGCTGTTGCTGACGACATCTACATTGTGGGGCTGGCACAGCTTTGGGGGATCATTCTGAAGGCTACAACATTCTCATAGCTGCTTAGTGGCTTCTTGTAGTGTTTTTCTTTGCATAAGTGACAATTCTCCACAGAGACTTAAGTTACCTCATCCATTCCATGAAGTCATTTATCTATACTGAATAAATTCTTGGATCTCATGTTTCTTCCACACCTGATTTCAGAGCACATAGAATTTGCCTAAGAGTGTCTTTGTGGAAGTGTGAGTCTCCACAAATTCCATATTTATAAATAGTGGAGCAGTTGTTCACCTGATTCTGTAATTGAAAACACACAGGGATTATCCCCTTAGAGTAGACAGCCAGGGCTTTCATCATACCTTTCCATGGAATTTGCTGGCAAATCCCTCCTAACTTCCAGGTGTTGTGTATCCCAGTCCTGCTTTCTCATCCCTTCTAGCTGCCTACCATCCCTCTCCAGCAGTGACTGCAGATGGAATCTTTGTACATGCTAAAGGCTGTGATACCTGCTTAATCCAATATGGTTAAGCATCACTCTGACATTCTGTTTTGATAAAAAAAATAAAATAAAATGAAGTACAGAGATTTATGTAACCCAATCCTATAGTTAATAAGCACTGGGATGTGAACGTGTCATGGCTTCACTTGCCATAAGTTATTCACTGTTTACTGATGTACATATATACTTTTCTTTCTACTCAAAGTATTCAGATGCCCTGTTTTTACTTAATCATTTCCATGAAATTTATTTTGTCCAGTTTTTTTTTTCTCATAAGCCTCGAGAGTGGACAGAACCAACCTCCAAATGCTCTAGATATTCCTCAAGTGCAGATGTTCACTGTACTGATGAGCCTACATTATATGGGTGGCTTGTCTTTTTCTGACACTCTCAGAGTGCCAGAAAAATATGTGAACATTTGTCTAAACTTCAGTGTCTCTCTGTTGCCTGAAATATACTTAGCTTATTGAGAAACTAAATTAAATGATACATTAGTTGGAAAAATTATAATATTTTGTGCCCAAAGACCAGGAAACAACTTGACTTCTAGTTGTAGCTACACACTGGACCAATAATCTTTATGAGAATAAGAATAAATCAATTCTATGTAAGAGACTATATCACAGATGTTATCAGCAAGCCATAATTTCATGAAATGTATGGAAACATAAATCATAAAATATGATGTCTCCCCAATGTGATAATATTGACCATTAAAATGTCACAGAACATTCTAAGACTTTAACAGCTTTCACATGTATGAAACATAACAGCTTTAGAGCCATTTAATAAAGAAATCTTAGGAGAATGTCCAATGCCAAAGTCTTAATACATAGTGGTTGCTCCTATTAGTCTAAGCTTTGACCTCACATTGTTTCCAAAAGTAGAGAAAAAGCTTAGTTTATTCAGGAATTTATCAGACATCTTTATCTCCTGATGCTATATCCTACTACACTGAACTTAATAAGAGTATCATCAGTAGTACAGGTGTTCAAGTCAAAAGGTCATGTCTGGAGATGGTTCCAGCCAAAGAACTCCTGGTTATATTTTTGTTATAAATATCTTGAGTTTCCAAATGGGCTTCCCTTTGCCTGGATTACTCCAGAACATTCTTTTGAAAATACAAGGTAAAGGAATAAGACAGGCAATGACTTGAAATATATAACCAACTCCTCGTCATAGGAAGTCAGTTGCATTCTGGCTATCTTTGAATGACAAATAATTCATAGTTAATTACATGGGAAAAGAGGTAGTTCCAGGATTTTCTGAATCTTAGTCATTATCTTGGATATTTATATGTGGACTGGTCTGGGAAATAGGCTCTGTGTCTTTAAATAATACCAGTAGGTTGGTATGCTGGCTCATACCTGAAATTTCAAGTCTTAGGAGCTTGACACAGGAAGATCAAAAGTTAGAGACCAGAAGCTGTTCCTTTTTCATCTCCATTTAGCTTAAAAGCAAAAACTGAATGGATAAACAAAGAGATGAAGAAGGAAGAAGGCAAGGGATATCTGTAAAATTTATTAGATGAAAAACTATCTCCTAAAAATAAAAAGTAGACATGTATACGTGTTAACTCATGTTTGAGAGAAATTATAATAGAATTCAAAATATCTGTGTGAGCTAAAAGGATGATTCTCATCTGGATTTACTTGAAGAAACAGCTGGAAGAATTTAGGATGGTCTGTTTATATATAATGCCATTATATATTCATATGTGGAACTGCACCATGCAAACTAATATATCTTAGCAGAAAACATAGCTATTGAAGGTCTTTTGTGAAACTACCCACTTGAGTATTATGAACTTAGGGAGTCAAGTGTGAATTTTCTTTCCTCAGTTTTTCCACATGGTTGATCCCTAGTAATTTCTTTTATATGACAAGCTATGGAATGTATCGAATATCAAGAAATATATGGAAGAAAATTTAAGAGTCAAACTATTATTTGACTTAAAATAAAACACATTTCCCATTTGGAAAGTTTGGCTGAACAACATCCCCAGTCTGAATGTTCGCAAAGTCTCAGAACGTCTGTGCCCACACCCCATAACCAGCTTCTAGAACAACTATTAATGCATGTTGCTATGCCCTAAAGTAAGCATGAAGTAGAAATGATGGCTTAAATCAGAGGAAAACTAAGACATGAGTATTTCCAAAAATAGAGAATTCAAGGATTGATGTAAATGCATACTGTGCCTGTTTCTTCACAGACTGTGCTTGTTGCCCATTCATTAAACTGATGCCTAATGTGAAGCATATTTTCCTTCAGCGAAATGATTGTTTATGAAAGGAAACAACTCCTTACTCCCTCTGTGCAAATCAAAAGAGAAGCCCAGAGTTTTCGTGTGGTTTATACTTGAGATTTTGATTAAAAGATACAACAAAAATCCCAGGAGAACTTAGCTCATGGTGAAGATTTGAATTGAACATATTGAAAAAAGATTGGGAAGATTCTCAAAATGCATTTGGCCACCAGATCTCTTTTCAATATGTGACCATGAACCATCTTTTCTTTCTGAGTCATGGAATAAACAATCCCCATGAATGTAAAAACCAGAAATTTTCTAAGCAGAGGCCACATCTGTTTTCCACTCGAAGTTAAACTTCATCTCTGAGTTTGGCAGCTGATAGAGTCTCACGGTGGAAGGAAATTTAGTCCAATTCCCTGATATGGCATGCAAGGAAAGTAAGACACAGGAACTCCTCTTTAATTGTCTCTACCAATTCTTCCAAATCTGCCCTTGTTGAGGTCTCATTCTCCGTCCACTGTAGTGAAAACGGGTTCCCTCACTACACAGAGATTTCCTTGATAGAAATTAATGTAACTTTTGCTTATGTAATTTAAAATCTTGACTTTTGAATTAGTGTTTGTTCTACAGAGAAAACCCTGATTAGCTCTATGCTCAATGTCCTCACTGAGAGTAACATGAGTGCCAGACATAAATAAGGAGTGTGTTTGTATGCATGTGATATCTATCTATCTATCTATCTATCTATCTATCTATCTATCTATCTATAAGGATATGTATATATGTGTGTAATTCCTAATATGTATATCAACAAATACCTAATGAGTCAGTGTTTTGAAAACATGCAATTGCACACACGTGTATATTATTTCATTTATGAATGAGAGGCTATAATTTTATAGATATAAGACAGAACACATGTTATTCTATGGTATCTACTTACTATTCATGTAACTGTGTCATGTTCCATTACATTTAAAAGTATGCAGTGAAGACAGACTGGAGCAGAAGAGGTGAAGGGTTTGCCTTAGTTGTAAACACTGGAACTTTACACAATAGTTGTCATAGGTTGAGCCAATATTTGATCGTTGCAAATTACAAGCCAAATACACAAAACATCTGCAATTGTAAGGCTAAGGTGTTTTGTCTGGTAGTGGAGAAATAGCAGATACATTTGGCTTTTTAATAAAGATACATGTTCCCAGGGATAATGTTTTGAATCAGATGATCAAGTAGACATTGTCACTCTGCTGCAAACAGAGGCCACTTTCCATTTTGACCTACAGAGAAACTTGACTCCTGTTGCTGGCATAGAATTCAGATAAGGTCTTAGAAGGAATATAATGGATGGTGGATTGCATTAATTTTGCCCTATTCAGACAAACCTACATGTTTCTCAGATGTAAAATTATGTGTTTATTAAATTTTAGGACATAATTCTTTGGGCACTCCCCTCCCACCCTGTGACCTTCTAATGAAGAATGAACACACACAAGATAAAAAGTACAAATTGTAAGAGATAAAAATTGTAAAAGACAAAAAGTAAAAATTGTCTGATTTCTCAAAACATTCAAAACCAGAAAATTAAATACAAGGACCTGATAAATGCTCTACAGATGCTCCAGGTTAGAAGGAGTATGCATGATAGAATCTTTAAGTTAAATCTACTCATTTCAACAATAATCAAGCAACACTGAGAAGATACAAATACTGGGTATCCTACTGTTGTTTCTTCTCTGAGTAATAAATGATCATATAGGGACTGTCAGCTTATTTTATAACCGTATGTTATTAGAACATTGCACCAAGAAGAGAATTCAAGATGCATACCATACTCCATTCCAGATTAGCTGGTGTACCATCTAGCCAAATTCATCCATCATACTTGTGTAAGGTACCCATTTTGTAGAGTTCACTTGTCTGTTGCTTTCTAGTGAGTTACCATTTAATTCCTTCATTCGCTCATGTATTTTTGCAACATACTATTTCTTTAAGGGGCTGGGAAGATAGTTCAGAGCATCAACATTTATATTTAAAGAAAAATAGCTGCATGTGGTGGGAAATGGAGTGCTTATAATCACAAGACTGAGGTGATAGAGACAGGAGGATCCATGCTACTAGCTTGCCAGACAGCCCAGATGAATTACTCAACCCCAAGTCTTAGTGAAAGATCTGATCTCAAAATAAAACTAAACACAAACACATTGGACTTCTCTACAGGAACAACATGAGGTTGAAATCTGGCCTCCAAGTGCATTTGATGAATAATTTCATGTGCACTTGCCATGAGAGAGTTCAGTTACTTCACTTAACTGGCATGTTGTGGATGTTGCCATGAAGAGGTCTTGTAGATGTCAGCTAATATGTATAGTCAAATAACTTCCAGTACATGATATTTCCCTCAAAACCCCAAAGCTTACTGGAGAAAGACTGTGGAGAAGTTCCCTCCTCCATCCGCATCCCGTACCCTGCACCCGAAGCCTGGCCTAGAGTCATCACATAGAAGACTAAAACACTTTCCACAGATCTTCTGCCACTTTAAATTTTATTTGACATGTCTATTCAGGTCCTTCTTTAATAAGTCAAAAGTACTTTTATTCTCAGCACTACTGAAGCTGAAACAGCAGCAAGTACTTACATTTGACGTATCTGATGAAGAAGGATGAAGTGAATGTTTTAATTTTTTCAGAAATTCCAAGAACTTCCGTCAGATGATGCGAGTAATTATTGGTGATTGTACTAGGAGGGAACCTGCTCAGACTTGGTATATTTCCTTATCTGGAATTACTGTATGGGCACTGAAGACACGGTATCTTGAAGATAAAATATGCTGTCAGAATCTCCCCACATCGATTTTTAGCACCCCAGAACAGCTACTCTTTCATTTCTGCTGAGATCTACATGCTTAGGTGGAATGGCCACCAAGGGTCATGAAAAAATCAGCATGCACTTGTGAAACTCACTTTTTTTTAGCATGAAAGGTATGGTGTTTTATACTCTGTGGGGAGAAAGGAGGATAATGTAGATATGGGAAATAGAATTACATCAAAGTTTTGTGACCTACAACATCTAAAAAATCCCTGTCTTTGAGTTTAGCTCTGGCTCATGAAGCCAGAATTCAAGTTCAAGGCAGAATTGCATGAAACTTTTGTCTGTCCTAAACTACAGAGAGACAAGGATGGGTCCTACCCACCTCTCTAGGGAGTAGGATTCTTGTATTCAGAGAAGGCTACTGAAAAAAAAATTAACCAAGTTAAATGTCAATAAGAATCAATAACTCAAACTCTAAGCAGCAAGCCTATTTGACTTCCTAGTTTCTCATACTAGCTGTATAATATGTGTGTAAATGATGTGTTTCTTCATCTGTCATATGGAATTATTAGTAACTCCTCAGTCACCCAACTGGATATTGTGTAAAAGGCTTTGTAGAAGCTCCACACTTCATTAATATTTTAAAGTACCACGATCTCAAACCTTGTGCATCCATTCTAAAAGCTACCTCCCACCAGTCTTGACAGGGCTGTTGTGTGGGTGCGATACATATTACTCTCTGGCCACAGCTATTGGTGCAAGGATGAACCCTGAGTCTTTGGGAACAACAACTGAAGAAGCCAAAGTCTCTTTGAGTAAGTTCTAGTCAAAGATAGAAAATGCAGAAGCAAACTTTTTGGGGAATAGGGCCATCTCATTCTGGTAGTATAAAGCTGGTGATCTTGGGTGGAAAAGAAGATGCCTACATGCAAGTAGAAGTAAGCAGGTGAATTAGTGGTGTTCAGATGTGATTTGGATGTCTGCTTCCCTTTAGTGCTGAAGTAGGCCCACCCCTGCATGTCCTAGGCCTTTATATTCTATGTTGCTTCTTAATAACTTCCCAATATTCAACCTGTTACACTAAGACTGGTGGGTTTGAAGCTCCTGTTACTTCATAATTCCAGTGTCATTTGCCACATAGTTTTTCCCTTTCAGCAATGCAAACATTGTCACCCTCACATTCAAGATGAAGAAGTTGACATTCAACCATGACCAGTGCTGGTAAATTTGCAAGCCAGGATAGGATATGACTGTTGCCCTTAATATCTCCTCTCAGCCCAGCATCTTGCTTTTCCTTTTTCTCTCTCTTCCCTTTCAGCTAACTAACTCCCATTGAACCCTTTTGGTCAACCTGTCATTGTGCAAGTTTCAGGAAACTTTGCTTGACTCCAAGACATAAGCTATTTGCCTTTCCTAAACTCAATGGTCTTGTTCTATTCTGACAGAATGAAACATAACATTTTTTTGCTAAGCTCTCCAGCCCAGTTTCCAGCAGTAGTAGCTCTGCTCTAACTTCAGGAGTGAGATGGAAAAAGACAAATGAAATAGACACAGTTTAGACACTGGTGAATCACATGCCTATTCTGCAGTGTGGAAAATAATGACTTTCATGAAAATCCTGATTTTCAATTCAACCAGCCTGCCCTTGAACTCACCAGGAAAAAGTGCTATTATTTCACTGTTTTGCCTCAGAATTTATTTTTTTTTTGTTTTCGCATTTCATTCTTCATACCCAAGAAATATATACACAAAGGGATAAACATAGGAAAGTATATGTGTTTTACATGAAATAATTTTATTTAAAATAATGACAATATTTCAAGGTTCTTCAAAATTAAGCAAATTAGAAAAAATCAGAAACTATAATATTTCAAAGGCTGCCTTTTGACTAACTCATCTTGAAATAGACAAAATTGAATGCATCTTTAAAGATATATCTACTTGGTTTTATATGGACAAATATTTGTTGCATGTATGTCTGTATGCGATATCTGTGCACAGAAAAGGGAGTAGGATCTCCTGGCACTAAAGTTACATGGTTGGGGGCTACCTTGTGGGTGCTGGGAACTGAACTGGGTCATCTCCAAGACCAACAAGTTCTCTTAACTACTGAGCCATTCTTCCAGACCCAAATTACATGAATTTCTTGATAATGGTAAGTTTAAAAACTTATACATTTTATAATACAATCTAACGCACATTGCTTCACATACTTATTTTTAAAAGAAATAGTCTATTCTTCATGATTTTAAATAATGCATTTTAGTAACAATAATCACCATGTTAAGTAGTAGATTTCTTGAGTATATTCCTAGTACATCATTAAAATATTGTAGCCATTGATCAATACTGCCTTTTTCCTGAATAAATTGTTCCAGGATGCTGATAGCTTACTGATTTCCCTTGTGGTTCTATGTAATTAACATGTAAGGGAGCTCACACAGCATTTGGCTTGCTGAAAATCCCACTGATCTCATGCAACATAATGTGCATAACATGTTCAAGTAGTAGCTATGACATCATGAATGACAGGATTTGTTTGTTTGTTTTGTTTTTTCTGAGTTAAGTATATAGAGAAATACACATAGACATATGTCCTGTGTCTGCAAACGATATTGATTTTGTCTACTGAAGCATTGGCAAAGCACTAAGGCTTTGTCCAGATCTTGACTGTGGTGAACAGTGCTAGAGTGAACAAAACAACGTAGATATCTCTTTGACATACTATTTAAATTTCTTTTGGACATAGAGCCGGTAGTAAGACAGATGTATTGTATGGCATCCTTATTACATGTTTGTGTCTGATGTGTACTCATGTATGTGGTTACCAGTATGCAAGCCTGTGTAGAGTCCAGAGCTTAATATCAGATGTCTTTCTCAATTACTCTCCACCTTAGTTTTTAAGACAGGGTCTTTCCCTGGATGTGGAGCTTACGGGTGGCCAGATTGGTTGCCAGTTTGTTCTACTATACCAGGAATGTATGCACATGGATTTAAACATCACCCTTACACAGTAAGTATATAACCAACTAAGCCATCGCCCAGCCCTCATCTTTGTAGGCATGAGTTCAATGTTCCCTTCTCTGATCATTTTTGTGCTTGCTTTTACATGCCTGTTATCTATTTGTAACTATTTCTTGAGATTACTTATTTAAGCTGTCTTTTTCTCACTTGTTTTCTTGCTATTTGTATGTTTGAGCTCCTTGTGGACATCAGTGACGTGCTTTAGGGAGTTAATTGCTTCTCAGGAGCAATGTTTGAAAATACTTTTGCCGTTCCATAGAATGTCTCTTTTCTCTGGTGGTTTCCTCCTTGGCTGCATAGATGCTTTTCATATGATATAATCCATTTGCCATGTGTGCTTTGTTATGTGTGAGATGAGGACCAGAAAAGGAAAAAAAAATCAATCAAACAAACAAAAACAAAGAACAACCACAACAGCAAAACACTATATCAACTGGTGGCATGGACTTTTCTGTTTTCTACAATTTTTCAAGTCTTTGAGTCTTCAAGTCTTAAATGCATGTGTTGAATTTAACGTATAATGTGAGACATTTGCCTGATCTTGACTCCTGTACAGATGTATCATTTTTTATATCATTTATCAAAGAGACATTTTTCGTATTCTGTCTTGGCATACTTGTTGAAATTCAGTTGACTATAAATTTATGAGCTTACTGCTCTGGGCTTTTCTACTCTGTTATGTCCTCTTTAATGATTATTGTTTCATAGCAGATTTTTGAAGTAACACTATATGCTGCCTCCAGCTTTATTCTTTTTTTGCTCTGTATGGTCTTGACAATTCAGGATCTTTTATAGTTCTATACATAATTTATAAATTAATATTTAGTTTTTATCTCTGTGATAAATTATTTTCAGATTACAGTAGACTTGCATTGGGTGTGTAGGTTGCTTTGCATGGTCTAGATATGTCATAATGTCGCTTGTGATCCCTAAACATGAGACATATTTTTCATTTCTATATGTCTTCTTTGACTTATTTTGTTAAACATTTGCTATCACTATATAGAATAGTTCCTCAGTTTTTCTAAGTATCTGTTAACGATGTGATTATTCTATTGACTTCTTTCAAGGATGACCTGTTCTGAGTGTATTTATAAAACTGCAGCTGACTTTTGTATGTAGATAAGGTATTTCTCAACTTTATGGGATTTTGGAGATGTTGAGGTTTCTACATATAACTATATTACCTTCAAACAAATGGTCCAGGTTCTTCCTCTAGCTGTTTAGATGGCTTTTACTTCTTGTCTGGGCTAAGTAGAAGTGAGATCAATGAGCATCTATGTTTCATTGCTGAACTTGGAGCTCTTTCCATTTTAACCTTTGAACCTGACACTAAACATCACTCAACAGTAGCCAAACTATTGCCATTTCCTTTCCATACCCAGTTTACCTAAAGTATATTTTTCTCTTTCTCATGAACAAATTATGAGATTTTCTTTTCAGATGCCATTTATAATCAAATGATATAAGCAATTATTACTGGTGTTATTTCTGTGACTTGAAAAACTATTGGGTCACCTTTGAATACAGTGATAAAATCTATTTGACCATGGTAAATGACCATGGTAAATGAAGTCCATATAAGGACTTCATGTGTCATTGAGCTTGATTTGCTTGTATTTATTTACCAGTGTTTTATTTACATATGTGTTCATCAGAGATATTGACTTATTCTTGTACTGTCTTTATTCAGCTTTTATGTAAGGTCAGTATCAGCCTCATGGAGTGTCATTATCAACATTATCTCTTCATCACTTCTGTGGAAGAAGTTAAAAGTGTGTGTCTTACTTCTTTAAGTATTGGGTACACAGCACAGACATTATCTGATCCTTGTCTATTCTGGATGGAGTAGGTTTTACATAACTAATTCATTATCTCTCATTGTTGATATGTTCATGTTTGGTTTATCCTTAATAGATCTTGATAGGGTGTCTGTGTTTCTTCTAGGAAAATTTAGTAAATCTTCTAACATTTTCTCATCATGCTCTATTTTTATTATATGTTGCAATGCTTCCTTTTTCATATTTGATTTTATTTGAGTCTTTCAAACTTGTTAAAATATCTAAGCGTTTGTTCATTTATCTTTTCAAAATAAAATTCTTAGTTTTATTGACAGTTTCTATGTCTCCCTGGCCTTTACTTCTTCTATTTTTTGGCATCCTTTTGGCTATTTCTGTCTTTCTACTAATTTTGCACTTAGCTTTCTACTTTTTTTCTAGTTCTTTGAGCCATAGTGATAAGTTGTTTATTTGAAAGCTATTTTTTTGTTTTGGATGAGGTGTTTATTGTTATAAACATCCCGCTCAGAACTATTCCAGAGGTAACATTTTACTATAGTCTGTATTTGTTCTGTCTTAAGATATTTCTTAGTCCTCTCTTATATTTCCTCCTTTAACTTATTGTTCAGGTTCTTCTGTTCATTTCCATATAATTGCTGATTTTTCCAGTTATGTTTCTGATTTCTTGTTCACTTTACTAAAATAATTTAAATTTTTTAAATGTAGTGACTGGTTTGTGTTCTTACACATCATCTGTCCTGAAAAGTAGTTAGTACGTTTTGTAGATGTTTGTGTGTTCTACTGCTGTTAAATCGAGTACATGTGAGTCCTCTGGCCTCTGTTCTAAAGAATATACTAAGCTCAATGTTTCCTTCTTGGTTTTCTGTCTGGATGATCTGTCCATTGATGGAAGCAGGATGGTGAGGGACTATTTCTCTTCCCTCACAGCCCCCATTCTCCATCTCTCCTTTGTTTCATATTTTAAGTGTTCCAGAGTAGGGTTCACATATAATAGCTCTATTTTGATGAAAGGTTGACATTCTTATGACAGAATGTTCTTCTCCATCTCCATTTGTTGATATTAACATACAATCTATTTAACCTGAGATTCTGTATTCTTTTTGTTTGTTTGTCTCCACTTGTTTAGAAAATCCTTTCCATGTTTTCATTTTCACTAGCTTCTGTCTAGAGATATAACATGTCTCTTATAGGCAAGATACTGGGTACCGCATTTTAATGTGTTTCATTCACTTATTTGATTAAAAATTGAATCTATTTGCATGTAAAGAAGTTTTTGATAGATGATAACTTACCACTGATGATTTAGTAATTGCTTTCTACTTGTTTGTAGATGTTTCTTTTTTTCATCCTCTTGTGCCTATCTTTGGACTACATGGTTTTGGTTTGAAGATCTTTTGTGTATCTTCTGTAGATTTTGCTCTTTCACAGGACTTATGCAAAAATGATCCAGTTCTGTTTTTCTTTTTCACCTAAAGATGCCTTAACTATGACCATCTTACAAAATACAACACTTCATCTCCACTTTGTTGCATCACTTTCATGCTTTTGACTGTGTAACTTGTAGATTTCTGTCCTGTATGCTGATAAGCAGTTAAAATTGTTTGTAACATCTTGAAAAATTTTGACTTTTGCCATCCATATGAAACATATGAATGATTTATATAACCCATCAATGGAATATTGGGAATTTGACATGTAATTATTTTTACCCATGGTATTTTTTTTTACTTTAAGAAAATTCATTTTTAATGAGTATAGTTTGAATCTAATTAGACTTTCTTCCCAGAAAATTCCTCAAGCAAAAGTATAACCCCTGGGATCTAGGCTTTAACAAAATGACTTAGCAGATATGGGGTTTTTGTATGTATGTGTTCAATTTGGTGTGCCTTACTTCTCAGCTGAATAGAAAAGAAAATGTTTCTTTTTGTGTGAAGACCATACTGAGGTGCTTTTAAATTATGAGATGTCTGGCAAAATGTACCAATTTTAGACAGGACACTGTTCTGAAGTTGTGAGTCTGCCACCATCCTCATTAAAAAAGAAAAAAAATCCTGAAAAAATCAAATCATCATGCAGGTTTGGACCAGAAATTTTCAAACAGCTGCTGAGCAGCAAGGGGTCTACTTTGTGGCCAACAGCTACCCAAGTTGCTTTTTGAAAGCATTGTCTCCTTACCAAATGGAGGGAATTATAAGAGCTCTTCAGCACTGCACAGACACAGCAAACAAAATCATTCAGGGAGAGAGCTTTTAGGGCAGTGCTGCTTGGCTCAGGAACACTGGATATCGCCTTTCCTCATGAAGAGCTGGGAGCATGAGGAAACTATAGAAGCCCAGAGAATTAGCATAATTAAACTGTGGCCGGATGATTGAGAAATTGAATTTGATCAAGAAAACAGATCCTTCAATCACAGCCAGCTCTATTTCCTATAGAAATTCTTAGGAGGGTCCTGACATCGTCAAGCTTGCAGGACTTAAACATGAATGTCCCCACATGGTACTCACCATCTATTGTCCACTTTCCTTTCTAAAATTAAATTTCTATTTTTAAGCACTAATGTGTTCAAAGAATCTGTTTAAGCCTAGCTCTTCATTTGCTGAGCCTAACAAGGAAACGGTTAGAAATACAATTTATTACAAAGGTACTAACTACAACGGATAAATTGAATGGATGTTTGTATTTATTACCATGAAGATGAAAAGAGTTACTTGGAAATAAGCTGCAAACCTGCTCCCCAGTCAAAGGCA
This sequence comes from Grammomys surdaster, assembly GCF_004785775.1. Taxonomy (NCBI): domain Eukaryota; kingdom Metazoa; phylum Chordata; class Mammalia; order Rodentia; family Muridae; genus Grammomys; species Grammomys surdaster. The sequence continues at coordinate 3,888,683 of NW_021620632.1, forward strand.
AGTGAAAATCAATAATTCATCTTCTTATGTCTTCCTGCCCTTGGCTGGCAATGCAGACAAAATTAACAGCAAGCCTGACAGCTGAAAGAGATGGCTGTACTGTACTGCAGTCCCTGGGGCAGGGAGGGGCACGTTTCCATCCGAGCGGCAGAGTCTCCCCATTTATTAAACTCTTTACTCTGGGAATGGATGACTCAGACATTCATTCTGCCTTAGCTTAATCTATAATCTATGTAACCTAAATTACACACTGTTTCTTTTTGCAAGAATAGGTCATTTCTTGAATATACTTGCACCATAATTCAATAAAATAGAACACACAAATACTAATAATGAGCTGTGGGAAAGAAATATCAATGCCTTGCAGGGTCTATGAGTCAGGGTAGAGGAGTAGCCACTGAGTATCACAATCAGAGATCATTTTGTTGGGAATTAAACACTTAATAGTAAGGCTATAGATGCACTATCACAGGTATCTAGGGAAAGAAATGGAATATCTGACTCTGGAGAGATGGTTCAGGGGCTGAGAGCAATTGCTGTCCTTGTAGAGGGCTTACATTCAGCTCTCAGCACATCTGGGTGTCTCACAACCATCTACAGATCCAGGTTTCAACACCCTCTCTAGCTTCTGGAAGCACACACATATACTTAAGTAAACAATACCAAAAAAAAAAATGTGTAAGCATTCTTTGCAGCAAAATAATGTTATATAAAAATGTAAAATTGAGCTCCTCACAGCTGCCCCCTGGAGAAGAATGGGTTTCCTACCCAAAATTTGGTTCAGATATTCAGACTGATAATACTACAGGAACACATACTAAGAGATGACCAAAACATTAGTTTACAAAATAAAACTTTTTGGTAGTAAGGTAGGCTCTTCCAGCATTTCTAGAATGGCTTGAGAAAGCACAGAGGGGTGGTTTAGGGGTTTAATCATGGAAGGGTGGGGCTAAGGCAATGTTTTCTCTCTTGAATGAAGAGTAATTGCCTGGTCTAAATTTCTCCCAGTATTCACAGCATGGGAAGCTAGGGTTTATTGTCAGCCTGCTAAAATGTACAGCCAAAGTGATAAGGGTAGAAATGGGGCTTGAAAGCTGTCAGCTTCTAATCTTCACAGCTTAGCTATACTCTTTGACTTACTCTTTTTCTCTAACTTACCCCTTTTCTCTGTTTATTATTTCCTGTTTAAGTGTAGAAGATACAGTCTGTAACTCTCTTATACATGATATCCTTTAGGATAGCTTATTTACTCTGAATGCTTAAATCTATCAAGTAGGCAAGATCAGATGTTCCAAATACACAAACAAAGTCATAGCCTCTCTTTCTAAAGTGGTTGAGGTCATATCCAGTAAAGGTGATGCCAAGAGCAGGACTCTGCAGCATCACTGAACATGAGTCAATGTCAAGAGCTGCAGAACTATATCAAGCTGAAGGATAATTATATAAGCATTAATCAAAGACAGAGGAAAACAGGATGGGGTATGAACATCAAAGAGATAGTAAGTCCATGTTACCATGACATCCTATGTAAATCGAGCATACCAGAGACTGAGTGGTTCAAGGATGAATGAGCTCACAATCAATCAAAAAGTTAGGCATGTTACAGAAAATGGACAGATTCTTAGCTTAGTAAATACTTCCTGGTTTCAAACTTTATTTTTGCTGTTTCTGGGTAGTTGGGGTATATCAGAAAGCTTACTAGAAAGAACTTGTACATATAGCTGCAATCAGGAGATATTAAATCTAAAAATAGCTTATAATAAAATGAGTCACAATGATAAGAATACTTTATTCAACCTCCATAGAGGAATTCCATGTAATTAGTTGGTTCAACTTAATGATTCTCAGAGCTGAATAGCCTACCAAAGTCCTTCTCAGATGAAGAATGGACCCAGTACCAAGTCTCTTCTCATGGGGAATTCTAGACACAAACATACAATTGTCTTTTACACAGGATTTCCTGGAACACTGAGGACTTCCCTATCTGCTCCAGAGAAGTTTTTCTTTCCCATAGTTGGTGTTTCTGAACTAGTCCATCATTTGGTCAGCAAATTACAGTAACAGAACATTACAGCAAGCATTTGATTTCTTGTTTTGCTGTATTAAGAACAAAATAAAATATAGGTACAAGTAGATAAGATACAAAAAACACATGACTGATAGCAGTAATGAGGTGGCAATGCTGTAGCAGAAACATCGGGTGAACAGACCTTGGAAAATTAGAAAATTTAACACTTCAGAATAGAAACCAAGAGGGAAATCTGATTGAATAAGCTAATATCCTTTCAAAATTACAACTAAACAAGAAGACATGATGTCTTAGGGAAGCATCCTTGAAGTTAGTTTTCAATGGCTTTCAGGTGGATTTGGTCAGAGTTACAGAGAACATGACTAGAAAAAGAATCTTCCCTACCTACTTCTCAACAGCAAAGTAACATAACTGAGTCTCATAGAATATCTGTACCGAAGCCAGACTTCAGTCAGATGATCCGTCTGATTGAACCTTCTTCCCCAGCTGAAGCTGAAGCTCAAACTACAGTCTTCAGGTCACCTAGAAGGTACTTCTTTATCATGCCCTCTTACCTCTGATGTAGCTACACAGACAACTTCCCAGGTCTCTAAGGCTACTTAACTCAAGAATACCTTCACTATGTCTCTGTGGCTTTGATCTTGAGAATGAACTGATGTACTTCCATTGTCTCCATTTGAGTAGCCTGACTCTGTGTGTGAACATGGACCTAAAATACACATGTTGGTTGGAGGAAGATGTAGTTTGCTTTTCTACATTCTGTGGAACCAACTAAAACTAATCCATTGTAGAGAAATGCTTTCTGGGATAGAGAAGTGTTATGTTATAAGTGTCCCAGTACTTAGCCCAGACATCTAAGGGATTAATTCCTAGAATGTAAAGTGAAAATTTGGTTGATCAACATCAGTGTTCTGAACATTGAAAATACCTGATTCTTGGTTTTTCTCTCTCTATGAGGTCACATTCATGTTATCAGATTTATGGAGCATTCATTCGTTATTAAACACTTTTCTCACAAGCATAGAGAGGATATAACTTAGTAAATGGTATTATTTCTCGCTGGGAATACCAGGAAGAGAATACTAGGAAAAAGAGTGTGGAGACCACTGTCAACACTTGAAGTGAGTTTGGTCTTCAAAGCAGTTGTTTTGACAAGGGCTCCTCAATTATACCTCCTTAATCTCCATGCTATGTGCCTAAGAGCTATCACCCTCACCTTTTATCAAATCTTGATTCCAGATTCTTTATTCATATCCAGATTCTTCTGGTAAATTTTGAAATTTCTATGGAACTATTTTTTTCAATCCCCTTCCTTTGGGCTTCAAGCCCTGTTTTCTAGACCCTCAAAACAAAGAAATATTTTATGACCCTAGAATCCCCCAAACATAACCCTGTTTTATTCTAATAGGCTACGTTTATTTAGAACCCAACGTAGGCTTTTTTTTTTAACACTTACTTCCACACCTGCCATGCAGGTCCTCTTTATACCCCAGGTTCACAGATGTGATTTTCTTGAGAGACTAAATAGATTCTTTGTTCAGGCTATGCTCTTTCCACCTGGCTGACCTAATAATAGAACATAGGTGCTTGAACTGGGGGATTGCACACTTAAGCTCAGGCTTACCTTGTAGAAGGTTTTCAAAGTATATATAGTTAGTGTGTAAACTCAAATATCAACTATCATTTTTCCTAATGAGTAATCAGGTACAACACAAAAGTAAAAAAAAAATATTCTATTTCTGTGGGGTCTGAATTTTTTCTTTTTTATTCTAGCTTTGTTTAGAAAAGACAAGACAGTCCATGAGATTTAGAACTCATTGTGAGGCTTCTATTGAATGTGACTTTACAGGGAATATCATTCACATCAAGTGGGCTTGAGAAATGGATGAACTTTAAACCATCTGTCTTAATCAAGCCTTTGAGTACAGGCTCTTCTGTATTTAAACAACACACCACTGTGGTCCTAAGCTTATCGAAAGGTCAAACTGAGATGAATTATATGTGGAAGAGGAGGAAATGACATAGGAAAGGAGTGAGCATTTATCCCAGAGGGAAATGACAGACCCAGTGCTGAAAGTTTTTCTTGGTGAGAGTCAGGGCTAATGATTATAAGGAAGGTAATCTAGTTTGTATAAATGCCCATATATGCAGGAGTGAAAAGAGCAGATTCTGTGTCCAAGCCCTCCAGTTGAATACTTTCTGAAAGACCCATCTATAGCAGCCTGGATCCTCTTCTCTGGCCTGACAATGCTTCCTGTGCTGATAACTGCTTCTCACCGAGCAGGAGGGTTCTATCAGGACCAGAGTCTGGGGAGCAATTGTTGGGGCGCTGGAAATCTCTGAAACCATGAGTGCGAGTCAAGTTTTCCTTCTTTACAGTATCTTTATCAGACATTTTGTCACAGGGATGGAAAGCTAACAGACACATTACCAAAAGTATTAAAAAAATAAAGTTTGTTGAGAGAATTAGTAAAGTGGAAAACTAGGGAAAGTAACCTACGAGAGCCAAAAGATAATGAGTAAAATACCAAAATAGGTCCCGTATGAACGGGTCAAAACCTCAAAGCTGAGTTAACTCCCTCCTTAGAAACTCCCAGACATGCACTATGATCTAGCTAATAACAATGCCTTCCCTACTGTCACTGGAGTCTTTGATTTATCACTCATTTTGTTTTCCAGAGTTCTTTATAGGCATATTAATTGTTCCCAAGTCTACATTTATGCTGAATGATATAGAAATAAGTGCCTTGTCCTGCCTTGTTGTCTCTTCCTCCTCCTCCTCCTCCTCCTCCTCCTCCTCCTCCTCCTCCTCCTCCTCCTCCTCCTCCTCCTCCTCCTCCTCCTCCTTTTTCTCCTCTTCCTCCTCCTCTTTCTCCTCCTCTTCCACCTCCTCTCTCGTTCTTGCTCTCTCTCTCTCTCTCTCTCTCTTTCCACACACACATTTAAAAATGAAAATAGATTCTATTCTCATACAATAAATCTGCATTACAGTTTTCCCTTCTTATACTCCCAGTTCCTAACCACCACCTCTCCCCTCCGATCTACTCCATTTCTGTCTCTCATTAGAAAAGAACAGGCTTATACAAGATAACTTTTGTTACACAGTACACAGTTATTTTGTAACCCTTTTGTGGTAAGCCATTTCCCATTTTAAGACTCTACTTTAAATTTTATATATGTGCATTTGTTTATGTATGTTTATGTGGGTGCCAGTGTCCACAGGGTTGGATTGCAAGCACTCGTTAGTCACCCAGTGTGGATGCTGGGAACTGAACTCCAGTCCTTTATAACAACAGACGTGTGGTCAAACACTCAGCCACCTCACCAATCCGGGGACCATTTCATGATTCTTGGAAAGCCACATAGTGGGTCACTTACCTCTGCAGGTTCAGACACTAAAATCAGAAATGGAAATGTGACAAAAGCTGTGGAGTTTAAGTGCTAAACTCTTTGATATGCTAATGTGAATCTGTGTGAATGTTGGGCAGAAATGCATATTAGAATAGTGTTTCATTGAGAAAAGACCTAATTCCAACATTTGGATTTAGACTTGTGGTAATTCCTTTTCTGTTGCTGTGATAAAATACCCTAGCAAAAAAGCAACATAAGGGAGGAAGAATATATTTGGGCTCACAGTTCTAGAGAGAAAGAGTTGATTATAGGTGGGAAAGAAAAGCATGGTAGCGAGTACATGAAGCTGTCTGATCACTCTACTTCTGTACTAGGGAAGCAACAGCAAGTGAAGACAGGCTACTGAAAGACAAAGCCCACTGTAATTGTGTACATCCACCATTGACAAGGCTCTGTCTCTTAAAATGAAGGAGCAGCTTAGGACTAAGAGTTCAATCATGAGCATATGGAGAGTGGAGGTGGGGTGTTTTACATCCAAGCTAAAAGTGGTATGCCTCTAAAACCCTGATAGCCTTAAGTGGTACTACAAGTTTCCTCTGCACTACTTTGTCAAGAGAGAAACAGTGATTATCAAGGTCATTGACACAAGCACACTGTAAAATTCAAGCATTGGCTTTTGCCTTCCTCCAAACTACTTTCAACAGCATCAAATGCAATGTTTCCAGTCACTCTCCTAAAGGAACTCTTAAATCTGCATGGAAAGACAGTTTCCGAACACTCTGGAGTCTGGCTTAAATAAGTAGGGTATGCTGCATTAAGCACATAAGGACAGGTGAGGAGTAACATCAGCTGGACAGGGACAGTGCTGGATCTGGGCACGACTCTCATTGACAGGCTCTGCCATCTATAAGTCAGCTCCCCCTGTTTAGAGTGTTGGTTTACTACAAGGTAGCTAACAATCATCTCTGGGGAAAACTGTTTTCTGCCTGTCAATCAGCAAGAAGAAACAACTTTTGCTTGACAAAAGAAACTAAGTTGCCTGTTTCACATTGATTGGTGCAATACCCTATTGTAAAGAGAATTAAAACATTATTGATGTCAGCCGGGGCTACAAAGTCAAGTATTCATAACCAGGAATGACCAATTCATTATTAATCGAGGTCCTTCCTAGAGAAGAAGGGACTCAATTCACTTCTTTAGCTCCCATATCATGAAGAAAGGGGCCAAAGGGAAGATATTTAGTCAGGCACTAGGTCTGCCACTACCTTTGTGTGTGTGTGTGTGTGTGTGTGTGTGTGTGTGTAAGTGGCTGAGGTGCATATTTAACATATCAAAGTGGACCTGTAAAGTTGACAAACCCTCCCCCCTACTCTTAACTCTTCTCCCTAGGGGCTAGACTGCCTTTCCCCTCTCTTGTCTCTCTCCCCTCTCCTTCCCCATTTCAGAGTCTCTCCCCAAAGTCCCTGACTCTCATTATCTACAATAAACTTTCTCTTCTACAATACTTAGAATCAGTCAGGCCTTCCCTTTTTATTCCTTTTTTTCCCATTCAACTGATGTGGACCATGATGGAAGGCTGAAGAACTCAGAGTGTGTTGCTGACAAGTGGAGTAACATCTCCTGCTCAACCACTCTCCCGCATGGCAAGCCCCTCTGTGAGCCCTCACAGACAAACCCAGTGTTTCACTAATCTTGGCCCTCAGCCTTTTCCTTTAGATGCCTCTTTCCCAACCAGATCCCCTTAGCTCTGTGGGTTTGCCACTCTCCAGCTGCTGGCAACACTGGCTCATGACTCACAGCCTCCGCCTTCTCTAAAGAATTGCCTTCAGCCTCTTCCTTGAGAGGTGATTTTCTTCCTGCAATGACAGACTGAAAGGAAAGAACAAAAGGCCAGCCCTCTTTCTTCAAGATAGGACAACTTGGTGCAATTGATGTTTTTAGAGACACTGGTGAAACCAGCTGAATGGCCCTGCAGCAGGGACCAAATGCTTTCGCTTGCCTTTATTCATCCGAGTTCATCTTCCGTGAGAGCACGGAATTCTTTAAATTGCTCAAAATGTCCTCACCTTGGGTTCCACTTACCCTGATTATGGTTACTCTTCTGTGGCTAGAGGGATGGCCTTGTTACTCTTGCAGAGGACTCGGGTTTGGCTCCTGGCACACAACAGGATGGCTCACAACCTTCTTTAATTCCCATTCCAGAGTATCTGATGCCCCTTTCTAGCCTGGTATCAGGCATGCAGATGATATGCTCATACATATGCAGGCAAAGCCCTCATCTGCATAAAATAATGTATAAATAAACATTTTTAAAAGATTTTAAAGATTTCAGAAGGTTCCATTGCAACCCTGCTCTAAGATGAATTCCTGGACTCCTGTCTACTTTATATGAGTTCTAACAGGCCATTATGAAATTATCTTTTTAAATTTCCTTTTTAAAAATTCTGTCTCCTAGACTTCTGACCAACACCCCCCACAGTGCAAACCCATCCAAATTTGCCAACAGACAGTGCAGGGTAAAGTGAAGAGCAGTTTTAGACCAACAAGTAGACAAGCTTTCTTTCCATACTTGGCTTTCTCAAAGCTGACCCCTGAAGTGGGGAGATTTTAGTTTTAATAATATAATTTTTTTTAATCCAGTACGAGAAACAGGTGACCTGTGCCCCCAGGGAGTGAGCTCTGGACCTAACTGTAAAATCAGACTGACATTTATAAAAGATGCCTGAGGGAAGTCTAACAAGAGAACCTTTAAAATAACCAACCAAGAACTATCCAAGTGCTGACCTGAGGTGGGGCTTGTCCTTGAGACACTCAGCTCATTTTGTGCTAAGTTTTCCTTGCACAGTAATACCAAGAAGACAGTAAATGCAATACAAATAATTCAGTTCAGTGTCTCCATGGGAAATAGTTAATAGTCAGTATCATACACACATGGCCATGATCTGCAGGCACCAAGGAGCCAGATACTGCTTCACTTGAGTGTGCATTTTTCTCCATGTTACACCCTCCACCAAGGTTTCTTTTATATAGTACACTTGGTTTGTGTAAACCTTCAAGTTCCCAATCCCCTTAGTGACAAGTTGGACGATGCTTATACAACTAGATGCTTTCTGTAAGTACCATTGTCTTAGTTACAGTTACTGTGATGAAACAAGAAGACCAAAAGCAACTTGAGGGTAAAGGGTTTATTTCACTCAGTATTTCATATAACAAATCATCACTGAAAGTAGTGAGGGCAAGAACTGGAGGCAGGAACTAATGCAGTGGCCATGAAGAGGTGCTTCTTATTAGCTTGCTCATAGCTTGTTCAGCATGCTTTCTTATTGAACTCGGAACCTCCAGCCCTAGGAATGGCCCCACCCACAATGGGCTGGACCCTTCCCCATCAATTGCTAATTGAGAAAATGCCTACAGGCTTGTCTGTATCATGGAGGCAATTTCTCAACTGAGGTTCTCTCCTTTCAGATAACTCTAGTTTCTGTCAAGTTGACATGAAACTAGCCAACACACTTCTTGTCTTGTACTCTGCTGTGAGTAACTAAAGATTATATGAAATCTCCCCATATCTTTGTGCAAAATGGGGCCTTTGCAACAATCCAGAAGTCTGAAACCTTCTAGAACTCTTATGTGCTGAGTAGTGTGGCCTGCAGCAAAGCAGCTTTAGCCAGAAGGAAATGTATCCTCATCCAGCCTCATCTCTCACTTTATAAGCCTTCTGCCAATGGTCATATATAGAAAGTGTGTTGATGGGAAGACAATAAATCTCAAAGCACCATGGGAAATGAAGTGAATACCTGCTGTGACTTTTAACAGTGGCATCAGTTGTGCCCCATGGATGGATCAGCTCTCCAGCACCTAACAGGGCAAAGGTACAGTGAGTAAATATTTGTGGTTTTACTTGGTTTCCAGTTTTCTACACTTTGCTGATCTCTTATAGGGGTGTATATAGAGTTGTGAATTCTTAATAAACACATTACTCCACATAAAATCTGTATCTTCTATAATAACTGAAGTTGCTAAGCACACTGAATGCCTTCAATGACTTCTTTAAGAAATGTTAGGTACAGTAACAAAGACCACGTGCTGGGAATCAGGTTTGGAATGATTGGGATTCAAGTCATGCCTCTAGGGAGACTTGTTTTATGCCATGCTCATCTTACTGCTTGCCCTTTGATACAGGATTTCTGCCATCTGATCCTTGAGGTAATCCACAGCATGTCTTTTCGGACAGGCTTCTTGTCAGCAGGGCCTCAGCTCAGTGTCTCTCTGATGTCTTCTTTTCTCTGCAGCATCTGTGTTCACTTTGCCATTGCTGACCAGCACTCCACATGCCCCATTCCAGACAGGGTTAATGGTGGGTTCAGATGGTCATGTTCCTTAGATGCAGTTCTGGGTAAACAATGCCTATACTTAACCAAGTCAGACTATGATGGCCAGGTATCTCATTGTCATTTGTAAAGGGAAGTGAGAAGCTGACATTAAGTCTAGTTAATTTGTGAATGAAGAGGGCCTCAGTAGGTAATAATGTACACTACTCTTGTAGAGGGTTCACTTCCTCATACTCATGTGGAGTAGCTCCCACTGCTTATATCTCCAGCTCCATAGGATCTAGTGTCCTCTTCCGGCCTCTGTGGTACTTAGACTCACACGCATGTACCCACACTCTGACACACGCAAATACACTTATTTAAAAATAAAATAAAACAAACAATATTTTAGAAAAGAATAGCTGCCTTGTTGACATAAATTAATAAAATATAATAATAATAATAGTAATAATAATAATAATAATAGTTTAAAATCTGAAAGCCTGATGATTTCTGAGACCATAGCAAAGTTGTTATAAGTTAAATGTGTTAAATTGTGTCTTTCAGAAATTCTTGTGTTAAAGAATTATTGCTTTAGAATGGAGATGTGATCATTGCAGAAAATAATTATGAGGTCATAGTAGAATAGAATGAAATTACACTCAAATACAATTTGTGTCTCTATAAAAAGAAAGCCATGTGTAGAGAGAAAACTCACAGGGAGAATTCTGCACTAAGACTGCAGTTGTGGGGGCTGTGGAGGTGCTCAGTGGCTAAATGTTTCTCATGAAAGTGTGTTGACCAGAGTTCAGATCACCAGAAAACCCCCTAAGTGCTGGGTGGACTGTGTAGCCCAGCTGTAATTCTAGCCTTAGAATTGGTAGACCACCAGAGCAAGCTGACTAGCAAGACTAGCCTTATGGATGAACTCTGTGTTTGTTTCAGAGACCTTGCCTCAATGAATAAAGTCAAAGATTGACCCAAGATGACTCTTGAGATCTACCTTAGGCATTTGCATGCACGTTATAGATTTGTGACTGTACACTACTCCATTCCTGTCAATTGTAAAAGTTTCTTGGTGAAAATGTAAGAAGAGGCATAGATGTAATTTCTAGCTTTAGTAACCTTGCCGCTTAGTACACTGCTTGCGATTCTGTCTTGGAGTTTGTGTAATGTAGGGGAAAAACGTATCCAAGAACCTAGCATTTGCATTAGTGCTATTCCTAGGTTTTAGTTTCAAATATTTTTTTAAAAAATACAGCAAGGTGGCAGAGAGAAGTGTTGAGCTTGAGAGCTTTCCTGTCACGTGTAGAGTTTCCATATACAATTCTGCCTTGATCATAAGGAGCCATGCCCTGTCCAGTGGAGAGAAAGCAATCAATGGAGAAAACTTGATACACTTGAGAGGACCGCCACTGGGCACTAAATTCTCTCTTCTGGTTTTCTTGTTTGTTTGTTTGTTTGTTTTTTTGGTTTTTTTTTTAAATAAAAAATAAAAAACAACACCTATTCATAGTCTGTCACCACATATTATTCTAGATCTGACTATTTTGGTTCTACTTAAAACTATTATAATTTTAAGTTCAACATCTAAGAGACTGCCTGACAGGCTTATCCTGTTCAGCTTCTTACCTGCCCCTAAAAGTGCCTGGACTGATTATTCTTCAAATGCACTGTAGTTAGCATACTTCACATGTGTTCCGACTGTGGCCTCTTGGTTGCTTGCTTGTCTCTCCTTCACCTCTGGGGTATGCAGAGACTTGCTCCACCTACAAATTCAGCTCCACACTGTCTATCTTCCTCAGGTCTCTTTCAGGAACACAAATTCCCCATGCAGGATAGTGTCATTGCCCCCTGGGCATTCTGTATATTAAGTAGTTGTTAAGTTCCTAAAATATATCAGGACTTGGGTGTGGAAGACTAACAACTTGTGTTTTGTACATGTCAGTGGAAGAGATATCTCATTGGGAGTTGTTGTAGAGAGAGCATAGAAGGGTTAAAAAGCAATCAATAGTGTAGTTGTATAGGAAATGTTGATAGTTTTCCAGAATATGGGGAGTTTGTTGTCCAAGTATAATATTCTGAATTTGCAAAGTTGCCTCTCTTTGCTATGGCAGATCCTATCCTGCTTGTGCTTACTCTCTTCTCCTATACTAGACTTCTTTAGAGATTAGAACATGTCCTATTCATTCTCCTTAATTTTCATATTTCAAATGCAACTACAGACAGCAATGCTTGAAGGGAGCAAGGAGCTGAACAGACGGAGAGTATGGCTTTGGAAAGTGTTCTATGTTGAAGCTTAGGAGATCTGCTTTTTTCTACTTATCAAGTGGCTCCTACATCTTTGTGTAATTTTACCTCTGCAAATATTAAAATGTGCACCAATACTTTCCATTCTGGGTCTTCTGCACCTGCCACCTTCTGTAATGCTTGCTTGCTGGCAATCTCTGCCAGGCTACCTAGCTCACTCACTTTGATGTGAATGCTGCTTTTCCCATCGCTGAGTTAGTTTCTCAAGCAGTCACTTCTCTCTTCTCCAAGTCTCAATCTACTTCCTGTTTCATTTATGTTTGATAGGGCTAGGGTAACACTTTATCCGTCCCAGTTATTTATAGCCTATCATTAGAGTGTACACCTGTATTTTGCCATGACTGCATTCCACCCCACTGCAGGACATCACAGAGTAAATGGCTTTATGAATTCTACAATGAGACATTGTCGAACAATGTTTTATTCCCTCATCAGAAATAGAAATAAGAATCACACAAAATAGCCTAGCAGAACAAAGTTACCCTTCTTCTGTGATACCCACCCTGCCAGAGATTTAAAAAATGGGTGGCTAATGTTTTTTACTGTAATAGCAATGTAGTCAGAAAATAAACATACAGGTTTATCTTTCATGGAATTCTGGGAATAACTGTAACAATCAGCTTGAGGACCTCAGTAATTTATCAGAAACAACAGAATGAAATAAATAGAACTGAGAATAGTTTACAAACAACTTTGTAAACATTTCTAAAAAGCCACTAAGAACATTCAATTATTTTAGAGTACAGGTTGGGGGACCTGAGTCCAAGCAACCTGTCATGACTTAGAGTATGTAAAACAAGAAAAACATTATAGTGAGGCTCATAGATGAACTTTTTATTTTCTCTGTTAATCCACTGCAGTTAGAGCTGAGAGCCCACAGTATTTTTACATTAATATTGATGGACTAATTTAATTGATTGATTGATTGATTGATTGTTGTTGTTGTTGTTGTTGTTATGAGAGAGGTTTCCCAATGTAGCTCCTGCTGGGCAGGAACTCGTGATGATTTGCCTGCCTTTGCTCCTTGGGTGCTGGGATTAAAGGTCACTACATACTAACTTGTACACTGTAGTCTGGTAATAGACCTGGGCTCTGTAATATCATCATAGCTACCGGTTTATTTTCAAGTCTTTCCAGACCAATCTTCAAACTTAATGAGGTCTGCCGGAAAATAACCTTCACCAGTGACATTGTCTCATGCATGCATTGGTTGACTTTGTACTGAAGTCATTTTAAAAAATGTGTGCAATCTCTCCTTTGCCTTGACTTTATGAACCAAAAGCATTTCCCAGGAATGATTGCATTATTTTTTTTTTTAGATTTAGAAAAGTGTCAAATGTCCTTAAAGAACAAGATTGTGTCTCCATTGTCAACTCAGAGATAAAAATAAATAAAGAAAAGGACTGGAGAGTACTAAGGGTTGTTTTTTGAGAGTAAAATGTCATATATAGCTAGATAATTCTTATTTATTCAATTTTTAGTCAAGAAAATATAATTGAAACCTTCAAGTGAATTCTAAGAACAAATACTGATACTGTGTCATATTTACTGTAGATCCAATAAAAAATGCCTGTTAAACTTTGATTCATGCCCCGTCTTATTTCTCTGCAGATCCAATTACGAATATCTGCAAGTTACAACTCTGTCTTCTTCCTGTACAGTGTGAATGATGGCTTAGTATATATTTATTATTTGGCATCAGTCATATTTTTGACTTATATATTGGTACATGTGCAGATGTCAGAGAACTTGAGGGATTCAAGTCTCTCCTATTGTGAGATTCCTTGAATGTGGTAGAGCTTATTCCTTAACTCAGCTCAGAAAACCAGGACCTCAGATTTGAAGCAATTTTCCTGCCTCAGATTCCAAAAGGCGAGGATTTATAAGCTTGACCAACTACTTTTTAACAATAACTTTTACATAAGGGAACTTCTGACCTTGTAATGGATTTATAGTAAAAATGGGAACACAGGGACTTGAATGGTAAAAGGAAGTTCTTGCAGGACCAGAATGGAGTCTAGTCTGCAAAATCTTCAGGAAGTTAAATACCACCATAGTAATGATTTCTTACTTAGGAAATAGAAATACTAACAACAACAACAAAAGCCTTTCCATTTAGAAATAAATATGAGAATAAAACAAGGGAAGATATGGGAAAGTAGGTCAGAAATTCAGAGTAGCAGATTCATGTCATGATGACAACCAAGAGAAAGGAAGCCACTGACTATCTGACCACGATGAGAGAAATGAAGGGGACATTGTTGCCACTTAGCTGGAGACTGCAATGAAACAATATAATTAGAGAAAATGCAAAGTCTGTGCAGTGGAATTGGATGAGTGTATGGTGCTAGCTGTCTTTGAGGTATAAAGAGACAGCATGTGAGCTACCCAAGCATTAGCTTGGTTTGCAGTCTGTCTCCTCAGGCAGATGATGATGATGGGGGTGGGAGGTCTATATTCCTCCACTTGTAACTAGAGTTGGTGGTTTTTCAGATTGTGTTTGAACTGACCAATACCGATTTAATGAATTTGTTCAAAGAAAATCTGGCTAAAAAAAATCATAGTTCACCTAATTATAATTTATTTGAAAACTAAAAACTTCTAGCAATAGCTGTGTTGCCTTGACCAAGTCTAATCCTCTTTGCAGCTCTCCAGTGTCCTCAGTGTCAACTGACACATCACACAAGTCCTTTGAGCAGTACAGTATCTGGAGTCTGATTTTATGGTCATTTCACACACAGATTCTAAATAATTAAGATTCTATGTGTGCATGTGTATGTGCGTATGCCTGTATGTTTGTGTAGGCAAGCACACCTGACATGTGAGGGCGGTGCTTACAGATTCCAGAAGAGGTTGCCACATCCCCTGGATGGAGCTGAATTGCAGGTGACTGTGAGCCACCCAACACCAGTGCCTAGAACAGCGCTTTGGTCCTATGGTAAAGCATGCTGTGCTCTTAGGCACTTAACCAGCTCTCCAGCTTCCCGATTCCCACCTGATTCTCACTGGGTTCTATACAGATTATGAGTCATAGCATAGGCTCATGTTTTCACATCTTTAAAACACAGACTCTGAGCCCTGGCTGCGTTTCAGCCATTGGATGCCTTGCTCACTGCTAAACAGTTTTCCTAACATGTTTAACATCGAGGCTGTATTTTAGTTTTGCAAAATTAGACTTTCCAAGCGTCTCTTTGTTTATTCTTTCTAAGCTTGGAATACATGGATACCTGCTTTAGAGAGCCACTGTGGGTTTACATAACATCAGGGACAGTCACTGAAAGTGACTGGCTCTGTGGGCAATGAAAATGAGGTGGCAATGTTAAACTGACAAGCTGAGGTTTATTTCCCAACATTACTTTAAATTTAGCAGCAGTTGTGATGACACAGTTATTGAAAGATAGAGTTTGACCCATAGTCTCATTTCTAAGCTTAAACTCTGTCTACAGAATCAGGTCTCCTATTTAAAGAAGAATATTAAATCCCAAGGCACTAATTAGTGAATTTATTACTATTGAGCCTATATTTGGCACAATTGGAACCTCCATAAGCTACCTAATGTTAAAGCTACAAGCCAAACCATATCGAAATAATGTACTGATTTTACAAAAGGGTAAATAGAACATTTTATTAATACTTGCTCTGCAGCAACAAAATGACAGTTCACATCTTTTTTACTCAGCACAGCAAAGGTTATGGTCACATGATAGTACTCTGAGACACAAAGCAGAGAGGGACTGTAGTTTCTTAAGGTCAGGAGTGGTTTGCATTTAGAAACAATCTTCACTTTTTATATTTGCAGTAGCAGGGCCTCCAGTCAAGAGCACAGGACTCTGAACAGACCAAATATCCAAAAACAGACAGATAAACACACCGGGTGACACTTTGCCTTAAATTGGGGTGTGCATTCTTGTCAGCGCAAAATGTTAGAAAGAGCTCCGATATTAACTTTTTTAAAAGAAAGAAATCACTGCCACCACAAGCAACATGGGGGTTAATTTACAAACAGGAGGTTTTATGCTTTGCACTTATTGCTTGGTACACAAATGTTGCAGTTCCTGTTGAATTATATTTAAGAAATGACGAGCAAAATGCCTTTTTTTATCCATCTAAAATTCTATGACTCTATGAAAGTAGAAATTACAATCCCCAAACCCAACATTAGGTGTATGCTTGTTTTTGGTTCTGTGTGAAAAGTATTTGTTATGTTTGTATGAGTGGATATGTATGAGATATACAGGGATGTAGATATAATTTTAATATATTTTGTACTATATACTCAAGACAAATATCTCTTAAATGGGACATTAGGTAATAAAATTGTCTACGTATAGAATCTCTATTGTTTATCTTTTCATATTATATATAGCTTTGTGGCATGAGTTTCATATAGTCTCTAGTTATCAAGGAAAATTATTTAAATTTTCTATTTATTTTGTCATTAATATTGCATTTTAAGGGCTATATCTTCATAGTAAATTTTTATTAGATTCTTTATGATTATACATATATTAATCATTTTTCCTAATGTAAGTTACAACCAGTACAAAGTTGTAATAAAAAATACATTGAAGTCTATTTCTTCTTATATTTATTTTGCAAAAAAAGTTATGTGATATGTTACATGAAGGTTGAATTTGGTTGCGATGTGAAGGATTTGATACTGTCAGGTAGTGAGTGGGAGAGCATGGAGCATACTTCTCCCTTTACAAGCTCTTGTTCATAAAAATAAGTGTTTGTGCCCAAGCGTTTCACAAAACACTGCAAGATAAGCTTTTGGAAGATCACAAAATATCACACACTGTGCACTCCTAGGGATAACTCAGTACATTTGCTAGCTACATAATATAGTTCTTCAGTTAAAAGATATAGCCACTCCATGATATACACATAATGATTACAGTCAATACCCGATCTAGCCATCTTTCCAGGTCAACTATGTCTCTAGACAGAATTTCCCTGGGATATTTCACAGTCCAGTGTAATAAATAAATAAGTGCAGTTTGCATGATCCAGTAGCTTTGGCTTCCTAACTTCTGTAGGATGACATGGCCAACTGTTGTAGTTGTGCTCTCTAACATGGTGATGGGTCCAAAGAATACCTACTTATTTCTACAGAAAACCTTTACATCACAAACGAAAGGACAAACGGCCTGAAGGGAAATGGCGTCACGTGACAATCGCCACAGATTGCACTTGATGGGGATCTCATGGTCTGTTTTGAATTCAGATTTTTTTTTTTTTAAACAGCAAGACTTGCTTGGTTGATATGTTTACATATTCACACCACATTTTTAAAATTATTTTGTGCAATCACAATTAGTTGAATCACAAACACTACAAATGAATCCAGCCACTAGCATCGTTATGAATAATCATCTCGGTCCTTATAGGTGTACGCGTCTCGTGCACCTTCTTGCACAAATTCTTCCTTTTTCTCCCAGCCGTTAGGCCAGCCTCCATTCTCCTGTGAGGTGGCACCGTAAGATTTGGTGGTACCGTAATTTATGTAATTCTGAGTGATGTCTCCCGTTTCTTCATCCAGTTCGTCTTCGTGAATGAAGCCACATTTTTCTTCGCTTGTTTCCTCAGGGTCTGCCCAAGGTTGTTTCTCTCCTGAGGCAAATATTGCATAAAATATGACTCCACCGTAGTGGACGAGTGCAGCAATGAGGAAGACATACTGCCATTCTTCACGGGACTGTGGTGAGAAAAGCAAGGCTGTGAGGGTAAATCCTCAAACTGGAAAACCACCCAGGGAGCATGCTCAGCCAACGAGCTTTTCACGGGGCGCCACCTTTGGTATTATCCGTGTCATGCAAACACTTCGAAATGAAACTATTTGCTTTATTATTTAACATTTCAAGATAAAGGCGTGAAAATAACATTTCAAATATACCTCTAGTTTACAGAGTATAAGAATATTCCTTTTTACGTTTATTAATTATTCTCTAGGTTTGCATCCTTTTTGGTTGCAGGTTTTTGCTATGTAACTGAGGCTGTTCTTGAACTAAGAATTCTCCTGACTCTTTCGCCTCAGGGCCTGAGTGATAGGCATGTACCATCTCAACCAGCTCACCATTGGTTTGCCTTTAACATTCATTTTCTTCATTTCCATCTGTGAACTCATAAGTTTGAAGTCCTATACGTACATATAAGGACAGCGATCTGACAGCCTTCTTCATAAAACTGCCTTGGAATCTGAATTAAGGTTGACAAAATAAACTGGGGGAAAACTATTTGTCTATTTTATAACACGGAGGCACAGATTTGCTGAGCTTGGGGGTGATATTCTTGTCACAACAGGGACATCATAAAAAAGACCCTATATTTTGTATAAGGTCCTAGATTGACTAATTAACATGTCTAAATAAATAAATAAATAAATAAATAAATAAAAGTAGCTATTGGAAGAGCTTGAGAATCAGCTTGCTTAATGGTTGAGGAGGTAGATCATATCAGAGCTACTATAGAGATCTGTCCCTCTGAGCTACCTATTTAAAAGTGGAGGAAACACTATCCCAAAGAGAATTCAAAAGCTATGTCCCAGCTATAAGTGAGAATCTTTGGCTATGGAAGCACTCTTGCTCTTACCTTGTTCTTCGTCATTGCGCCAACAATGATAGGGCAGACCATCCCCGACAGCGTGCCAACACCATTTGAAATGCCCATTAGGATACTGGCATATCGTGGAGCAATATCCAAATGGTTCACATTGAAACCTGAAATATATACAGATGCTTTGGCTCAATGCAACATACACTTCTAAGAAGCAAGTACAGAACATCAGATCACATCTTCCAAAAAGACCCTGAGTACATACTATGTGCTGAACAGTGAGCTTTTCATAACTCTATCCAAGGGCATCGTGAGAAGGAAAGGACATGCGTTTTCTTTTCTAATACTTAACATGACTCACTGCAAACATTCTCTTAACAAATGGATCAAGTGTAACAAAGAAGGAACTGGTCAGTGTGGAGAAAGGTGAACAGTAATGAAGCTAAATGATGTTTCTAAATGTTGTAAGTGTTGTCCAGCACATAGACAATTACTAGCAAAGCTCAAGATGTAATGTAGAAAGATAAAAAGGGAAGTGTCTCACCAGAGATAGCAAATCCACTGAATCCCACTGCAAGCACCAAGAAGGAGATGGCCACTCCTCTAGTATGAGAGTAGCCAACAACCAGAAGCAGCGTGGCTTCCATGCCAAAACCTTTGAAGGCAAGCAGGAGAGTATTACAGAAATTTCTGTAACCTTTTATAAAAATTATTTATTAGTTCTTTGAGAATTTCTTCCAATGTGTTTTGATCATGTTTATCTCCTCCCCCAATCTTTCCAAAGCCACCCTCATTTTCTTACCCACCCACTTGTGTTTGTGTGTGTGTGTGTGTGTGTGTATTTTAACCTATCAAGTCAAATTTGTGGTGCCCATATATTATTGGGTATATGGCCTTCCATTGGAGCATGGTCAACTTAAAAGTTACACTCTTTAATAAAACTGATTCTCTCTCTTCCAGTGGCTATCAATGGCCACTATCTCTTTATCTGGGGTGGGACTTGATGCCTGCCCCCTTGCAGTACAATAGTGTCATAAATGCAATGTGATTAACAACCATTAATGGGCTAAGCACCTGAGGCCAGACTGGTCATGGGTCTTATAAGAGAACCTTCTACTATTAACTATGCTAAATCAACATACTATTAAACCAACTTCTAATGACAATCCATTTATTAACTTATCTCTGTAAGCAGATAAGTAACATAGAGACCCAGAATGTATCAAGTTACAGGAAATAAGAGACTTCAGAATTCTCAGCACTAAATAAGACATATATATTGTACACACACACACACACATACACAACTCTTCAAATGCTCAGGGATCATTGTAGAAGAGGTCACAGAAAGATTATAAGAGAAGGAGGCAGTGGATGACTACAAGGAATCAGTTTCTTTTCGACATAGAAGGGCAGCTACACATATGAACTCAGTCACTGTGTCAATATGCAGAAAATCTGTACAAGCCTAAGTCAGACTAAACTCAAGAATAAAATTACTAGTGAAACAAAAATACTAACCATTCTTAGTCACGTCATTTTAGACAGTCTACCTCAAAAAGACATAGTGTTAATAATTTATGCCAGAGATTATTGGAGCATCCGTTATGTACTTTCAATTCCAAACTAACCTAAAGTTTTAGTGGTTAGAAGTTCAGTTACAATACATACAAATGGTATTGTTAAGCAGTGTCTTATAATGAGTTTTGAAAAACCTGGCCAAAAAAAAAAAAAAGAAAAAAAAGAAAAACCTGGCAATGGGAAAAATGGTTTAAAATGACTATTAAGGTGCATATCTCACTGGCGTGAAGTAGTCTGGCACACAAAGGAAATCATATACATGTATGTGGATCACAGGACCCCAAAACAGCCACATATGCTTACCAGTCCACACGCACTTACCCCCACAATTCATGATCTTTCTCACTGTAGTTGTTGAAAGAATTTGCTTGCTTCTTAGAAAATCTGCAATTTGTCCCCCAATAGGCACAATGATTGTCATGACAAGGTGAGGGACCGCAGACAACATTCCAACCTGACAAAAGCCAGAGAGAAGAAAAGTAGCGGAGAATAAGGGATGTGGGCAATAAAATGGCCCTCCCTTTCTGTATGTGTCTTCATCCACTCCTATGTCAAAACACTGTCTCCAAGGGCACACTAGCTCTCCTAGAACAAGCAGTAACGTGCACAGAACAAACCATGAAAGCTAAGTAAATTTACTTTGATCCTTTTTTTATTCTTACAGAAGAAATTTTTTTTATTGCTACATTATGATTCAGTGTACACTAAGTTTGTGAATCAGCTCTCCTGAATCTTGTCAATGAGTGAATCACGCTGGCTTTTCCAGTTCATATTTTTAAGTGTGTTTGCATAAGTGCATCATTAGTGAGAGGAAGAAGGTGGTGCGTGGGGGAGGGGTGTGGAAATCTTCTAGGAAAAGATGCCTCTGCCCTTCAAAAGGGTAGACTTAAATTCCATTTTCTTGAGAAAGTGAAAGACTACATATTTACATTTAAGACAGCTCTTCTAAATTTTATAGCATAGGTTTCATTTATGTTAAGTGAATTGCTCACAAGTTCTTCAGTTTGAGTCATTCGCAATCAAATGTGGTCATATTGTCATACCATGGTATGCAGCCTCTAAACTGATTTCACAGAAATTAGGATCATCTCAAATCTAGCATGCCTTCAACATAATTTTTAACAATCAATTATAAACAAGAGGAGGTTCCCTAGATATTGGGGGTATATAAAAAAAAACACATTTTAAATACATTTTAAATGGGTTATTACCATATGAATGAACTTTCTCACTTGAGTATATTTAGAAGCATACCTTTTGGCAAGGAAAATCACACATACTGTGATTATGTGTGTGTGTGTGTGTTTGTGTGTGTGTGTGTGTGTGAGAGAGAGAGAGAGAGAGAGAGAGAGAGAGAGAGAGAGAGAGAGAAAGAGAGACTTTTGACTGGATTATTGAAGCTATGAGATGTATATTCTGGTTTTATTTTACAGTGGCATACAGCATGTGATTAACACTCAAAAGTGCCGGTTGTGTTCCTAACTAACTGAGAGAAGTGTTCTAAGACTAAATGTTTCAACTGTTGAGTTCAATCTTCTACCTGGGGCAGAAGTCTCTCAGAATTTATCACTGAATGAGGAAGTTAAGATTGAAAGCAGCAAGTTTTGAACAGTTCTATCAACACTCAAAGACTGAGCTCATAGCACGTGTGCTTAAAACCTATGCCACCACCTAAGAAAGAAATGGAGATTAACACTGAATATTGTCTGTGAGTGTGCTTGTTTGCTTACAAGTGGACATTCAGTAAATATCACATAAATAAAGATATAAGGCAAATTAAGTATATGTCAAGTATTATTGGTTTGAGAATAAAATCTTGGTCACAGTAGCTATCTATCAAAATTCAATGTAAATCTGGAAGATGCTGAGGAGATCACATCCTGAAACACACAGGTAAAGTTTTTCCTAGAGTCCCATGCCATCCTTTCATTTTACAAATGCAGACTCCCTGCTTGAGAGTGATATTTCCTGTATCCATATAAAGTGTTTTACATCTGAAAAAACTCTTACCCTGGGCAGCCCCAGCTACTTACTATTCGTTTGAATGAATATCTTTGTCACTTGGTGTTAGCAAAGACCAAAGATAAACATGGCTATTTATTACTCTGTCATCAGTGTCAGGAACAGCAATGCCAGGAACTATCAGCCAGACCATGCTAACAGGTACATTTTGTTCCCTATTTCAACACAAGTATAGAATCTTCTATTTTCATAGACAACATTTCCTGAAAACTGTCCCTGTGTAGGTCTTCTCAGCTCTGATAACTTATGAATAATTAGGGCACATATTATCTGACTGACTCATCCCCTCTAGGATCATCTGTAGTTGACTCATTGTTTTTAAAGTGTTTAGAGGGTGAGCTGGCTATTAAGAAGCTTTAGCCTATTCTTCTCAGTAATCTCTGGTTTTCTGACACTAGTTCTCCCTCTTATGTGTCTCTCTGGCCACAGTTGGATGGCAACTCTATCTAAACCGCATTTTGAAACTGTCAGGAGGCAGAGCATGAAGCATAGCCCCTCGAACTAAAGAGATCAAAGGAAACAACTGTCTCTTCTCATTTTAAATGCTATATTCTGAGATTTAAAGGTGCTCATTAAAATTCTAGAATTGATTTTGCCCTGATTTACCATTCTCAAAGGAGCTGAAAGCCATTACATATTAGCATAGGAAAACACACACACACAGTCACACAGAGAGAACTAATATAGTTTACTTATGTGTATGCATACATTAGTTCCTCTCTCTCTCTCTCTCTCTCTCTCTCTCTCTCTCTGTGTGTGTGTGTGTGTGTGTGTATGTGTGTGTGTGTGTGTGTGTTCATCTGCTACATAAGCACACTTAGAATAAATATTAAGGTGTACCCTGTGTGGTTCTATCTATCCGATATCTAGCTTTATGATGTTTTGGAAAGGCACCTTCCACATAAGAATTTTATTTGTATAATATGTGTTTCACTTCTATATGATAGCATTATACCTCTCACCCATAGATAGAAAATTAAGGGTGATAATTATTCAAAAATCAACCCCAAGTTGTATGCCAACACTTCATTATAAAGCTTAGGTTCAAAGCCACATGACCTAGACACACTTAGATTTCCTACCATGCCCTCCTCCAAATTTTTTTTTAGGTAAGTTGGAGAATTTGAAACAATTTTGATCAGCATAATAAAAATCTTCAGTCCACACTGCATGTAGAATATATCCACAATTTTCACTTTAAATTAGCAAGTGAATGAATCCACCCATGTGTAAGTTCATTTAGTTTTTGCAAACTATCCCTGATTTTATTTAATGTTTTCAGTTAATTGGAGACACAAGCCCAGGAAGATCACTTCATTATCATTACTTGGCACCTCTCCCTACCCCAACGAGTCCTGGCTTTATTAATAGCCTTTGCGTGTCACATTTGTCCTAGATTGTGAAAATGGACTCACACCTCCAACAGTCTTTGTTGAGAGGTGCGAAACTCTCAGAGGTCTCCAGGCTGCCCTGTAATGTTTGATCAGCTCCAGGGAGAAGAGGGCGGCCTACAGCAGCCATTCTTCTCAGCGAGAGAGGAACTGTTTCCTTAGAAACAGCCGCTTCAAAAGAGCTCTTAGGCCAGCAACTGCCAGGCTCAGGCTTTCTCTAGCCTAGCTCTGAGATAGCCTTTCAAGTAGAGACACAATATGAACAGCCCAAGCCCAGCTGGACTTATGTAACAACACAAGGAGAACTGGCAAGACCATTGCCAGCAAAGATAAATAGATTTGAGACTCAGTAGAGAGCTCAGAGCTGGCACTCGACACTGACCTGCTAAGTGTGTGATGAGATGTACAGGTCACCTGATGTATGACACTAATGGGAACTGAAACAGAATTGGAGTGTCCATGTCTTAAGCCTGTAGTTACTATAGCATTAGGTGATTTCAATAATTACCCTCTGTTCTGTTTTACCATCAGCCAAACAGAAATGATGATAACTATCCATCTGGTCTACCAGATGAGATTATTCATAAATATGAAAAAAACCTTCCAGAATTCCATACCCCTACACAAAAGGAGTAATTAAAAGTTGAATTCTCCTCATAGAAAATCTGGAAATGCTTTTATTTCTGTGTCCATAAACATATGCCTCTCACACCTTGTGCATGTGAATTGGTAACAGAGGAGCTCTGTCTGCTACTACAAAGCTGCAAACATTTGGGGGAGAAAATCCATGTTTTATTACTGAATAACACAAAGTGCCCCATAATAGGCACTCAGCAAATGCCTGTTAGAGTAAATTAGATGAACAAAATGCAAGGACATTCTCAGACTTTGAATTTGCTAAGTATATCTTTCAATTGGAGAGATCTGTGAGAACACGTAAAGAGAGGAGGTTGGCAGTAGCCTAAACACTGTTCCATTAGAATGGGTGACCTTTCTTATTAGCAGTTAGCTTACCTTAGACTAAAGGCTGTTATATTTGTTAGAGAAGAAAATATTGCATTGATGTTCAGACCCATTAAGATGGAGGCTATATGAAGGCAGAGATAAGATTCTTTTTGCCTGGATCCCCAGAACTAGAGAGATATTTCTAGTGACAACAGAATAGAGTAGGATGGGAATACACATACACAAACACACACACACAAACACACACACACACACAGACACAGACACACAGACACAAACAGACATACACACATACACACACACACACACACACACACACACACACTTTCCTACTGGCAGTAAATCATGAAGGTTTAGAAGACAATCTTTTGGCTAAAGAGAGGAATATTCACTTAAGTGCAAATATTATCTAATATTTTAATAAGGGTGATTACCTTGCTGATTTCAAATCCAAAAACCTCTTCAAAATAAGCTGGTTGACTGATGAGCAGTAAATAAAAAGTCCAACTCCGGCAGAAGTTTGCAACAATTATCGCATAGACGGGCATGGATGTGAAAAACTTCCTCCATGGGGTCTTGAATTTCTGAAAGGCCCAAATGAGAGTTACACTGTTTCAGCATTTTCTGATGCAAATCAGTGCTGTTTTCAGGCTCATAGGATGGAACACTAGTGTGAGATAATTAGTTTTTAGCTAGAGCATCCCAGTTAACCTTAGGTATGTGAATAATCATTAAAAGAAGAAATACAATACCCAATCTATAACTCTGGTTTAGTCTAGTTTTTTAAATATGCGAATTCATATACATAGAAAGTAAATTCTAAAACCATGTGTTCTAATTTTTAAGAGTTTAAAGCAGCTTACCCCACCACCCAGAAAATTACTGCCAAATGAGTGGCTTTGTGATACCTAAAGTGTTGAAAATTCAATGTACTTGGACAAGAAAAAGGAAATAAGAACAGGTTACTGCCCACCTCTCTGATGTCAGCTAAGCCTTCATCTCTTTGTGAATTCTCTTGACAGTTAGTGAAGATCAATATATTTTATGACATTTGAGGTATAAGTTCCTGAAGTAATCCTGTGGTGCTGAGTCTGAGTACAGCCTAGGGCATCATTACCAGCTATTTCCATTTGAATCTTTTCAAAATGAAAACAAAAAGTGCCTAGAGAAAATTGCTGTGATTATAACACCTTTACAATTTAAACTTCCTACACGTACTATTTTAGACTTCAAACTATTTCTTATAGCAATAAATATTTTCTTGATCACCTTATCTTGAAGACCAAAGAACACCTCCCAAAGAGGTAATCTAAAGTAATCTCAATCGTTGTTTTATGGTGTCCTTAACATGATAAAATGATCCAAACAGGAAGCATAATTTCTCCACACTGATTTAGTTACTCTTCCTGAGTGTTGAATCCCATGATTGTTGCTATGAAACTGTCAGTACTCAGAGTGGCAAAAATCACTTCCAATGTAAAATATTAAGAAATCACATGGTGGTGATCAGAAATATATGTAATATCAAAAAAAAAAAGAGAAGAAAACCATACCAATAACAAAATAATCTCTGTAGCTTTTGGTAAATACTTGTGTTGTTATAGCAAGATAGGTAAACTCCAAAGGATAGGAATTGTCTCTTTAATCCTACATTCCATAAATGATGAAAGTACTTCACAGATAAATAAAAATGCCCAAAGACAGGAGTGTGTGCACTACAAGACCTCTGAGTGGAAGAGGCCTAGCTGAATTATTAAGAGGCAACAACTTTTTTCCTGCTGGAAGAATATTTCTTTGCTCATGTCATTATCTTTCCTGAGAACTATATTCTTCATGTGGTAAAGCACTTCCCCAACAGGAAGAGAAACTGTCAATCTTTAAAATATTTATTTATTTTATTTTGTATGCATGTATATTTTGCTTTAGTGTATGCAATGTGCACCATATGTGTGCTTGGTGCCCACAGATGCCAGAAGAAGACATCAGATCCCCTTGGAATTGGAGTTACAAATGATTGTGAGCTGCCATGTGGGTGCTAGGAATTGAACCTAAGTTCTCTGGAAGAACAGTGAGTGATCATGAGACTGTTTACTGCCTTGCTTGTTCTTTGACTATTGGTGCTTACTGTCTTGCTTGTTCCTTGACTATTTGCATCTATTGTATTGCTAGTTCTTCAGTCTAGAACTGACCATAATACTTGCATGAAACTAAAATGTTATAAAAGCAAAAAGGAGGAGGAGGAGGAATAGGATAGAGGACTTATGGAGAGAAAAATGGGGAAAGAGGATAACATCTGAAATGTAAATAAATAAA
Organism: Grammomys surdaster; assembly: GCF_004785775.1. Taxonomy (NCBI): domain Eukaryota; kingdom Metazoa; phylum Chordata; class Mammalia; order Rodentia; family Muridae; genus Grammomys; species Grammomys surdaster. Next base: position 3,915,508 of record NW_021620632.1, read on the forward strand.
ATATCCAGTAAAAAAAAATGAAGTTGTGGTACTTCCCACAGATATTAGAAGGTGGCCTGGGTATTAGAAATTTGAATGTGGCCATGAGTTGCACAGTGTCCTAGAGTCACTGATGATTATATTAGATCTGATAGATCTTTATCGAAAAGGATATAACACATTCATGGGGCAAATGTTTGAATCTGTCCAGAAAAACAAAAGCAAAGTAAACAAGACAAGATGTCAACTCTGGTTGCACCTGTGTAGGACCCTTCTGAATCCTAAGGAACATAGCCCCCATCTCTGACCTACATGTTTTCCTAGGAGGCTAAACTTGAAGCCCAGGACTGGAATATTCTCAGACCAGGATATTTCTCCCAAACGCTGAAAGAAATAGGCCTCATCCCTGAGACACATTCATTAAACCTTCCCACAATCCCTGTGTGTTGATCCCCTTGCTTTTGGTCGAAAATACATTACATTCTCTTGTACAACTGAACTTGCATTGCTCTTGGCTCCTTTAAGAAGCACATTGGGTTGGTATTCCTAGTATGTAGTACTCTTTTTCCCTTTTAGTTCTTTCTCTGGGGTATTTTGGGTGTTTTCTCTGGGAACTCCCTGGCCACATATTTTTGGAACAATGCAGCTGATGTCAGAGAACCACTGTTGATTGTGTTAGTGGTGTTCAGACAAAACAATCTGAGACTATGCTACCTGCTTTGTTGTATGCAGAATTTGGCCCCCCCAAAAAAAAAGCTCACAAGAATTTGAAATGCAAGTTCCACTTCCATTTGATCTTATTTTTAAATTTGTTTTGATGTGACAGGAACACAGGGAACCTTATAAGAAGAGAGATACAGTGATTTTTTAAAAGACAATGGGATACAGGAAGTGGAAAGCCAGAGACTGTTCTTCCTTTAACCCAGTGCTCAGTGGTTCTCAACCTTCCTAATGCTATGACACTTTAATACAATTTGTCATTTTTTGTGATATCCTCAGCTATAAAATTATTTTTGCTGCTACTTCATTACTGTATTTTGCTACCGTAATGAATTGTAATGCAAATATTTTTTTAGATAAAGGTTTGCCAAAAGGGTCACGACCTACAGGTTGAGAATCACTGCTTAATGCATTTACTTTTTCTTTGAAAAGAAGGTAGTAATTATTCCTGATGGAGGCTAGGGAAAGTTGATTGGGGAAGGGAGGAAGGAAGGGAGGAAGGAAGGGAGGGAGGGAGGGAGGGAGGGAGAGAGAGAGAGAGAGAGAGAGAGAGAGAGAGAGAGAGACTGAGAGACTGAGAGAGAGATTAGTGCCAGACATCTTTTCTACTTTTGTTTAATAAGGACCTGTAACACAGTTAGTCCAAGAAGGTAAGACGAACAATAGCAGTAGGTATAAACACCATAATTAAATGCTTACTTCCATTGCACCTAACAGATTTGCGCTCTCTCCAATGCTCTCTTCTATGTACCTACGTTCTTCATCTGTAATGGTAGGATGCTTTGCAGGACTCTCATAAGACACCAGAAGCCAGAACATGTACCAGACCATGCCAAAGCTTCCTGCAAGAAAGGATTAACAAGGAACCAAAGAGAGTAATCAAAAATACAGTTAACAGCTGAAGGTTGAAGACATATAATAATCTCTCAATGAGAACCATTTGATGTGGTGTGGACAGGCGACTTTACTCACTGCTTCCTGTCCTCAGCCCCTGGACATCAGATTTCTCAAAGACTTACGCCATGGTCCATAGCTTTGATTCTAATTGAGCAACACTGATGTACAAAAAGCTTACAAGCTGTTGCTGAATGCTATCAGTTGGAAATTTAGTCACACATCTTATATTCCATTCTTGAGTTGCTCCAGACCAGACACAATGACATGCAACAGAAGAATATTGAACAAGAAAGACCACATTCTTATGTTTGGAGGATTCCATGGAATGAGGGACGAACATGTTTATTTGCTGACTTTCAATATATAAAACTGGTTTAAATTTCTCAAGAGGGGAAAAGTATCTGTTCCCCTCTCTGACCGACATTTCTAAGGACCATAAATAGTTTTGAAGTAAAATAAGGAAGAGTTTGCCAGCCTAAATGACCATATTAGATGAACAAAGGCTTCTGCAATTAGCATGAAAGCACCTTCATGTGATGTGACTATACACTGTGTATCCTAGCTCAGACTTTGTTCATTATTTTGGAGACTGACCGAAGTTACAGCTCTAGGTAGGCCACAAACTGTGTTCTATGCCTCCCAATTCCTCATCTTTGTCTCTCACTCTCACCATGAATGCATATTCTTGCTGTGCATTGTAAATCCGTAAGCCTGACAGGAGGAGGAATTCCAAGTGATTTATCCTGCTCTCTCCACTGCTAGCAGGCCTTTTCATTTTTCCTTCTGACTCTTCCCTTCATCCCTTGAGTAACAATCTAAATACTACTGAGCTCACTATTACTTTGTTTGTCTGTTTACTCCTAAGACAACTTCCTTAACATCATACATGGCTGCTGATGTGCTGTCTTCTCTTTAATTACTGAACATGGAAGCAGATGTGATTTGAGGCCAGATGTTATATTAAACAAACAGACACACAGAGACACACACCCATATATGTGTGTGTGTGTGTATATATATATACATGTACACATACATGAACAAGTACATATACATAAGATTTTCATAAACTTAAATATTAACTGTGTTGCTTGTTGATTGTATGATTCAGTGAGCAATAGAATCACTTCAAATCTCCACTACGAAATGAAAACGGGGGTTGTTTTATGAGGCAAGGTCCTATTACATGCTTTAGCACGACTTCTAAATCAATCCTCCTGCCTCAGCCTCCTAAGTGCTGGGATTTCAGTGTGTACTACACAACTAAGTTCAAAAGTAATTGGTCTATAAGTTCTTGGCAAAAAAAAAAGTAGGTAAAGGAGAGATGTTGTTTATCTCATGCAGAGCAGTGGGGGTTGCACTCCGAGCATCTGATAACTGAGAGTTCTGTAATTTGGTGAAGATTGGCAGAGTGTCTCTGATGCCACTAACTGTTCATCATGCTCACTAGCTGAATTCATCAAATATATCCTGTACCACTTTGTCCATCGCTACCATGAACTTAAATCCAGGTACTGGACCCCGTGCCCACCTGGTGTTTTGTAGCTTTTACCTTCTTCCATTTTCTCTACTTCCACATTTCATCACATTAGTTTTGAAAACAAAAACCGAATGTGCAATTCAAGATTCAGTTTTTGTTGTGGACAGCAAGCAAACATGATTTGTTTTTTTTTTTCAAACATCTACTGCATATCCTTTGACTCATAGTAAATGATAAATATTAAATGAGATTCAAGAAGATAATAACATTTAAATTAGCATTCCTTTTCTTTTTAAAATATATTTTTATTGAAAATAAAATTTTCTTACATTTTCTGATTACAGTTTCTATCCCCCAACTCCTTCCAAGCCATCCCTACCATCTCTCCCACCCAATGTCATGCACTCTCTCTTTCTTTCTTTTTCTAGAAACAATTAATATTTGAGATGTGTATATGAGTGTACGAGTCCCATCAAATCTTCAAGTAAGTAATAAACTAAGTCAAAATGGATAGCAATTAGCCATGCTATGCACAGACTGTGTTGAATTGTAGACTCTTATGAAAACTGAATGGAAAAATAGGACTTATAATCTGATTTTTAAAATTCTTTCTAGATAACCCTGAGATGACCCAGCTTTCTTTCAAAATGACAGTTTCTATCAAATCTGAGTTTCATTCTCAGAACCCACATGGTTGAAAGAGAGAACCGACTACTACAAGTTGTCCTCTGACTTCCAAACACATACCATGGCATGGATGTAATGCATTCACACACATAGAGAGAGAAAGAGAGACAGAGAGGCAGAGAGAGTGAGACACGGAGAGACAGAGATATGCAAAAACATATATGGCTTACAGTGCAGAGCATTCATCGATCCAAAAATCTGTTAATGGGCTCTTCACTACCCAGAGAACCCTTATTATACAGAAGTATTTGTCAGAATTCCCTAGGAAGATACACTTGCCATTTTAAGACTATTTCAAAGTAAGAACAGATGAATATGGCCAAACTCAGAGGCAGCCAGACACTGCTCTACAGCACCACGTGCTTAATCTAATCCTCCAGATGCTTGTGCTCACAGCTAAAGATGATATTAGACACCTTGAGAAGGGAACCTCCAGGGCAACCTGGAAAGCATTCAGCTTCTTATTAGCATATTTACAGTAGGATTTCATCTTTATTTCAATGTGCGATCTCAATGGATTTCAATCTCTGCTACTGGTTATTATTGATACTGTACCAAAACCAATGGATGAATTAGCAAGACAACCATCCCCCTGCCATCTACACCCATTCAGTCTGAGGAAGCAGAATCAGGAAAATGGCCAGGAAACAATAGCAGAAAAGTGAGGTGAGTTGGGGCTAGCTTTTTAATCCCCAGGAGCTCCTTATTCTCCTCACTGTCAGAAGCCTATCACTTAATAGTGTTGCAAAGTCTACATAAGCAGCATCGTTTTTACTTTTTAAGGCAAGAAATAGCAATGAAGGAATAGTAATTTCAGAATATAAAGAGTTTTTTAAAAAAATGATGAGAAAGTAAGGAAATAACCGTGTGTTGTCTGCTACCATATTTATCTTAGCCTATGTATAACTCTACTGTAAATAAATGGGACCTACCATACACATAAAATACTGAAGACCATCCAGTGTACTGCACGAGAATACCAGCTAGGGGCATTGCAATGACTGCTCCAGCATAGGAACCTGGAGGGGAAAAAATGAAGGAGAAAAGTAAGTGAGAACCATAGTGGGGTTTTCCTTGAATACTTGAGGATTGGCTTACACAAACACAACAGCTGCACACAAACACACACACACACACACATTCAACGCACACGCACTCGCACATGCACACCCCTCCATCAAACACATGTTCATCCTGCATCCTTACAGAAAACCATAGGACCATACCAAGAATCAAACCTAGGCAGCAGGATATAACAGAGATTTGAATAATTGTAGCAAGGGTGTGGACTGCAGAGGTGGGTAAGAGCATTTATTGCTCTTGCAGAAGACACATGTTCTATTCTCAGAACATACAGAGTAGCTCACAACTATCCATAATTGCAAATCCAAGGCCTTTGATGCTTTTTTCTGGCCTCTAAGGGTATGATGGATATTCCCAGTTGTCAACGTGACTATTTCTGAAATGAACTACAATCTAGGAATGGAGGGCACACCTGTGATCCAGATCTTGAGGCTAGAAGACACATGCTTTTGATCCAGATCTTGAGACATAGTGGCCATGAAAAGTTGGGCCCAGGCAAGGTGGTTGACACCTTTAATCCCAGGAGACAGAGACAAGCAGATTTCTGAGTTCAAGGCCAGCCTGGGACAGAGCAAGTTCCAAGTAAAAAACAACTTAGATCGAGGAGTAGTGGTACACACCATTAATCTGGGACATTCCTTCTGCTGGAGGTCTACATAAGAACAATGGAAGAAAGAAGGCTTCTTCTTTGTCTGCTATCACTTACTTGCCAGCACATCTGTTGGAGCCTACTTCTTCAGGATTGCAGTTTATACGGAAGGCCAGCTGAAACACCTAGCTTCATGGGACTGAGCAACTACTAGGCTCTTGGACTTCCCAGTCACAATTGCTCATTGTCGAGCAAGTTAGATTTTCAAATTGTCATTCTAACAATTTCCTTTAAAATATAAAGACATTCCATAAGTTCTGTGACTCTACAGAACCCTGACTAATACAGAGGGCACCGGACACACAGATGATGCACCAACATACGAGCAGACAAACACTCAAACAAATAAGATAAAAATAAGAAGATAAATAAATTGTTTTTAGAAACGATTTACTCTTGCATGATGTTTTGCTTTTGCATGATGTTTTCTATTTTCATTTTGAAATATATCACAAATGATTGTGAAAACAGTATCTCAGATTCAGAGACAAAAACTGCAATATTTAAAGCCTTAATGTTTACAAATTCAACATCTAAAGGTAATAAGATTGCTCATAATTTATTATTGGTGGACTTTGACAGAAGCACTGAATTTTAAAGTGAATTTGTATTGTCTCTTGTTACAATTTAGGAATGAGCCTTTTCTTGTCTAACTATTGGGGACTCAAAAATGTTTTAAGGTTGCCAGTCATGGTGCAGCATGCCTTTAATCTCAGCACTCAGGAGGCAGAGGCAGGAAGATTTCTGTGAGTTCTAGGCCAGCCTCACACACAGGGGGAGTTTCAGGCTAGTCCATGCTACATAGCTATCTCAAAAAAAAAAAAATTAACAAATTAAAATAAAACTACCAGTTAACAAAATAATACAAAACAAGAAAAGCTGCTTTAAAGATGCCAAAGAAAATTAAAATAGTGGTCCCAAACCAGATGCTTTGTAAATACGTTTATCAAACTTTGAGTTATTACCCATATCTTCCCTGTTAGCTCACCACAGCAGCACAATGCTCACCGCAAAAGGAGGTGGTAGCCAACCTACTCCTCTCCAAAGGAGGGGCCCACTTGCTCCATATCCCGTGACAGGCTGGGTAAGTGACACCCTGTGGTGGGAAAACAGACATGGGCACTTAGGATGCAGAGCCACTGGGAAGTTAGCACATCCCCTCCACATAGCCGATTTCTAATCTAATGGCTCTTACTGAACCCATGGACTCCCATTTGAAAAGCTCCACACACAGTCTCTTCAGATGCTCCCACCCATCAGGATTTTCTCTCATCTTAATTTTCTTCTTATTAAAGTGAAAGATAAGACTGATAATCAGTTTACCTGTGAATCTAAACATTTTGTGAAATTCAAACACCTTTTTGTAAGACACTGCATTGAATGATCCCCAAATACAAGGACTCCAGATAGGAGTTCAGCCACCTAGAAGTTGACATTAAAAGTAACTAGCCCTTTCTATAATTCTGATTCTCTCATATTGTCTTTCACTTTGGAAGAAAAAAGAATCTTCTCAATGTTTTTATATTCACATTATTTGTCTATTTCTGTCACACTCCATGTGCAGAAAGGACTGTTTATAAGTCAAATTCGGGTATTTAAATGGCAGTCTTTCAAAGTCTTTTGGCTACTACGTCAAGATCCAATTATATAACCACATGGCCAAGAATATGCTAAACATTTCAGTGTGTTAAAGAAAAACAGAGACTTAGGATAAACCTCTCAAGAGGGATGGAGAGCTGGCTAGCAGTTAAGCTGAACCAAAGTTTGGTTCTCTTCACCTATACACAATTTGTCTATGACTCCAGCTCCAGGGGATTCAATGCCTCTGGCCTCCTTTGGTACCTACACTTACATGTACATACACACATGCAGAAATACACACCTATATATAAATGAAAAATAATTTAAAGATTAATCTTTTTTAAAAATATGTTCAAGTTCAAGGGATGTAGCTCAGTGGTATGGAATACTTGCTTGTCTAGCATGCATGCATGCAGCCCTGAGTTTGAGGACCCAGTAAATTAATCACCTTACATTTCCAATGTTTCACTTTTTATTTTAACACTATGTAGTACAGTTAATATCTATTTATCTGTAAAGACAAAAGTAAACATGCAGCTTTCAGTTGCAGCCAAACTTGAAATGATGCTGCCCTGTAGTTCCTACCTCCACAAGTCCTTGCAATATCCTAACAAAGATGACACATCCATAATGCACTCTGGCTGCAGATGGGATCAGCATATTGAGGGTAGAGGTGAGCAGTATTGCAGCCCCAAAGACCCTGGAAGACAGAGATGGGAAGATGTGGGTCAGCGTATCTCAGACTACTCAAAGCTCCTCAGGTCAATTTAAGTGGTTAAGAAAAACCAGTTTTAAAGTAGATATTTTCCTCCTAAAAGAATAAGATATTTCATATATGGGTCGTCTAACTGTAATAAATGCATTCTTGAATTACCTAAAACTTATACATTATTTGATGTGCAAAAAACAAAAGAGTGGGCCAAAAGTAATCACATTTCAATGTTCCAGACATCCCAGAGGTAGATCTCACAGAAGATGTTTTTCTTACTGAGTGTACCAATGTTAATTCCCTTCTTGTTCTTCGTTGTGGGATACAGAGGTGGACAGATTTTGTCTGAAGTACACCCACAGGATCATATATCCACAACAAATTAAGAAAGAAGAAAGAATTAGAAGAAATATGTTAAAGATTTCTTTCTGCAAGTAAAATTCTTATTTAATTTAATCATTTTTGAAATTTTCCATAATTTTTTATACTAATGAATAAAACACGTCCTCAATGGAAATGGCAGAAGCAATCTCTGGCAGAGAAGTCTATTTTAGGAACAGCTCATTCCGAAAGATCCAACCCAAAGTGTTACTAAGTCGTACTTTGACCTTTCAGTTCAGTTGGGATTGTGTGCATCACAGATGTTCCAATTTTTCCAGGGATGTATTAAATATCACAGTTAACAACTTGAATTTCTGAAAGGCACATAATGATTATTAACCTGCTACTGAAATTTAATAAATAAGTTCATGAAGTGCTGAAAAAGAGCAGCTTCCTTCATGTCAGTCAAAGATTTGGACAGATAATTTTCTTGAAAAGTCAGCAGCCACATCGGCCTTTCTTTCCTCCCCACAGGAGATAGTTTGACCCACCTCATAAAAACACGGTGTCCACTCTTTGCTCTGACGTGGCTGCTGAGTAGGCATGTACAGTTTTGAGTCAGAGATTATATGGTGTGCTAAGATTCAAGGTGCATAAACCATGTTATCTGGTTTGTCCAACACACGTGTCTTCTTGTGGTTGTTGTGGGGGGTAAGTTGGATTAAATTTACTTTCTAGGAATGTAACATCTTGCCATGAGCTTCTTTCTGTTAGTTTTTAGGGTGGTGCTGTCATTAAATTAGATGAAAAGGGGCAAAGTTTTACATGCTTCATTAGCTTTAAGCTTTGAGTGCTGAACCACTGGCTTTTTGTAGAGATAATCCTAAATTGTAGAGTGCTGACTTGTGCATGAAATGTTTAGGTCCAGCCTTGAACTTTACCCAACAGATATCAATGACGTCCTTCCTCTCAACTCCAACAGAAAAATGCCTCCAGCAATTACCAAATATCATTTAGGGGACAAAATCAGCCCCACAGTGAAATAAAAAATGAACTATTTGTTGAGCACCGACCACAATCATAGCTAAATAGAAAGAATAGCTAAATTGAAAGGCTTATTTGAGGGAAGCTTTGCTCAGACTTCATGGGCTGTAACTTCACAATCACTAAAGGACCCATAAGCACAGGTATTAATTGATCCATACTCTACATAAAAATATTACCCTTGCCCATGGACTTTACTGCAGAGACAACCTTATGACAATTACTGAATGCTTCTAAGTTACTAATTCTCCCAACTGTCATTCTAAGCATTGTCATTGTTTCTGAAAACACATTGACTTCATTCTAACTGATAGGAGTGAAGTCTACAGAACTTTGCATAAAGTTTAAAGGTAAGTGACATAAGGATCTTATTTAATTTTAGACAATTGTTATACAAATGAGTATCAAAGAAATTAAATTTCAAAGCAGCAGAATTCTTAACCTGTAAGGAAAGCTTTTATGCTTTCTCTTGCTACATCATCAGGACTGATAAGCTTTTCTGCTCATAGTTCACCTGTAAACACTGACTTTAAACCTTTGTGAGGCTGGAAACTGTGCTCAGACAGGGAAGGAAGATTTTCAGAGGACTTATTAACCACCTTCAGCCACATAAACTCAGCTAATCTTCCAAGAAACTATCGACCTGAGTTAGATTTTCTTTTCATCTTCTGGTTTTACAAATAAGGAAACTGCCTTAGAAAGATTGGTCAAGAAAACAGCAAGTAACAGAGCTGATATTTGAACCTAGATCCTTGCTCTTTTGTTATTAGGATATTACCAGTATTCAAAAAGCATAAGAATGGCCCAATGTACATCAGGAAAGACAGAGAGAAAAAACAAGAAGTCCAGAAGCAGCATTTTTCCAAAGCCTAACAAAAATACAAATGGAAAGCACAGCCTACTGAGGTTGACCAGGAAGCCAAGCTTTCACAGAAAAGTCTTTGATCCAGGTCTTGGAGGTGACTACATCAAAGGTAAAATAAATTCTAAAAGGAAGAAATGAACCACATGGGTTCAAAACTGAAAGTGGTTGCAATATGGGCAACTGTGCCTAATGTATTACGTATGTATTATGTGATGCCTGGTTTAGAAGATATCATCTGAGAACTGCATGATTTGGCAATATCATCCTAGAAACACAGAGCATGTCTGCACAGATGAAGAATGGTTAAATATCTAGGCAAAATAATCTAGCAGTAGGTAGTTCATCTTTAACTGAAACATTACTATTGGACTATTGGACACATGGTTGAACTAGAAACAGGGCATTGTTGAAGATAACTAACCATGTAATGCAAAAGTATTAGAGAAACAAACAAACTAACAAAAAACAAAAACCAAAAAAACCAAACCAAAACAATAACAAAAAGCAACATAACAGATGTGTAGGGCCTTGAAACGGGGCATTTATTCTGCCATGCTCCAAGAATCCAGGCTCTTGACACGTGGCACAGATCTCCATTGACCTGCATTGTTCAGTCATGTAGGCAATGAAGCCCCTCCCAAAGAGTACAGGTAGAGGGTGTGACTACAGACCTTGGGCCCTAGAGAGATTTACATACTAATGAAGGCCAGAGGGCGGAACCAATTAAGCATTCTTCCCCAGACCCTTCCCCCTTCTCCTTCCCAATTTAACTCAGGTCTGTCCTGAGTTTCACAGGGGGGCGGGGGATAGTGTACATCCAGATCCATCTACCATCCACCATGAAAATAAACACTTTTGGCAACATGGACTTTCTTGTGTCTCTGGGGCCTGCTGTGGAGAAAATTCAGAGAAGGCCTTTAATGCTGAGCTGCTGCAGCTGCCACACCTAACTTCCTGCCTGGAGGACCTCTCTGCATTCCAGCCACAGGGACCCACATTTTCAAACAAGCTAGACGAGCCGCCGAATCTGCTAAGCAAGTACAGTAACCGAGTCTCTCCCTTGGGGTGCTGCTAGGGCCTCTCTCTTCTCTCCCCCCTCATTTCTCTCGGCTGTGGGCTGTCTGATCAGGTGCCCACATGCCCACAGTCTCAGTCTTTCCTCTGGCCTCTCAGTGGTGTCTGAGAGCCCAAGGGCTTGAGAGCAGTTGGTCCCAGGCCACCTCCTGGCCTGGGGATTCCCCAATCCAAGAGCTCTGCACCCTCGTAACTTCACACTGGGTGAGAACTCCCCCACCCACCGTGTGGGGCCCGTAGCACCCATGGAGTGAACTCAGTCAAGACTCCTGCGGTCCAGTCTCTTTGGAGAAGTGGGAATCACAATAGCCCAACAAGATTCAAGAACTTATGCTCTCGCCCACTCGTGAGCTAATCATTCCCCACACAGATGATGAATGAAGAAGAAATGAAGAGGCCTAAAGAATGTGGATATGCCAGAGCCTTGGGATATGGTCAAGGCTATCATATCACAAAATGATATTTCTCTTCATGATTATATAGAGGATTAATCATTTTGTAATTAATGATTAAGGTAAAATGAATGTATGTGCAGTTCACTAAAATTGAAGGGCAGGAGATGTATGGCCCAGGAAGTCAAAAATAATCATATTTACATTTCACAGAAGGAAATGACCAAACCTACTGATAGTGGGCAAAAGAAATTAAGGCTGGCATACATATGGTACATAAATGTTTGTAATCGTCTGTCTTTATCACTTAATAACTCTATAATAGGCTAGCTAATAACCTTCTGGCTTCTGAATCCTTGTCTACCACAAGAATTGAACCTTATATCACTCCCAGCCATAGACCTGAAGTAAATGATAGCAGAACGTAAAAGTGATACCTGCAAACTTGTATTTATCATAACTATTCAAAATAGCCAAGATTCAGAATTAGTCTATCTGCTCATCAACAAAAGCAACATGAAAAAAAAATATGGTCTTTACACAGTGGAATATTAAACAGCCATAAAGAAAATCACAATCATGTCACTTGTAGGAAAATAGATGAAAATGTAAGACATTAAGAGAAAGAAGTAAGGTAGACATGGAGAAGCAAGCAACCCCTCCAGGGTTTCAACTATGTGAAAACAAAAAATTTAAGGATATGCTATAGTGGATAACCACAAGGAAAATATGTTTTCCAAAAACAATAGGGTAATTGCACATATGAACTCATAGCAGTTGTGACAACATGCACAAGATCTGTGCAAACTCAAAACAGACAAAATTCAAGCTTAGGAGTGGAGTTGGTTATGGATTCCCTCCCTTAACTGAGGAGCTATTGGCATTTGGTAGCTTTTGGAGAGGAAGAATCAGTTTTCTCTAAAGATCTGTGTCCTGGTAGGTTGATTACACTCCAGTGGAAGGCTACAAATACATGGGTACATGGGCAGCACAAGTTGGACTCAGTGGGTTGGAGTGAAAACAAAAACCCACAAAACTAAATAGTTGATGGATCTGGGAAGAAGTTGAGGGGAAAGGATAAATATGATCGGAATACACTGTAAAAAATTCTCAAAGAACTATAGAGAAGTAAAAATAAATGTACAGAAGAGTTGGTAGCATAAAAGAAGAAATTATAAAAAGGAGGAATCACAGACAACAGAAGGTAGAGGGTAGAAGGCATGCTGAACAGTATCAAAGCACAATGGATGCTTGAATGGAGAGTTATAGCGATAGCCAGGTGCTTGTGAAGTAAACATGCATTTAACAACTATAATTTAATAAATTATGAAGGAAATTTACAATGACTAAAATAAAAGAACAGCACCAGGTCATGGTTAAGAACAATGGCTTCAACCCAAACCTACATGGCCTGGGTTCTAAAGTCTTCTTTATTATTGTCAACAAGAGAACTAGACCAGCTTGTGAAAAGTTCTGTGCTTCAGTCACTGACTTCAAACCAGGAATGTTAACAGGCTCAGTGGTATGGATCTGTGGATTGTTATACACAAAGCACACAGAAGGGTGCTGAACACATCCTAAGCACTTAAGGACTGTTAGTTTGCACAAGACAAGCATGCAATCAGTGTCCTGATGTAGCTTATAGGGTTGTTCAGAATGAAAGTTAGGTGTCTGTTGTACAAAAAAGTGTCCACCAATATGAGCCAGTCAGTTATTGAAGAACATTGTGAATCAGCTTTAGATTGTCATTTAATCATTGCAATGACATTAAAAAGCTACTGCTAGGGCCATAGAGATGGTTCAGAAGGTAAAGGCACTTGCTGTACATGTGAGGATCTGACTTTTAACTCCTGAGTGGCCCATAATAGAAAGAGAGAACTGGATTCCATAAGTTGTGCTGGGATTTTTCACATGTGCACCATGGTACAGTCCTCTGCAAATAATCAATCAGGCTTTTTGTTTTGTTTTTATTTTTTTAAAGAAAGCTGCTTCTACTATTCTTCCTGTCCAAATGGTATAGCCAGTACAGAAGGAGCCTCGATAGCTCCCAAGCTAATAAAGGCAGAAAACTGAGAACGATGACGTATGCTCACTGAGTCTGGCTGTAGAATTCAGATAGCCTAGCACTAAACTCAATTGCATCATAAGAGTAGCAATTTGTGGTCCTCCTGCCTCTGCCTCCTTCAGCAAATCCTACTGGCATGTGCCACTACAGCCAGCAAGGTAAGTGCCCTAAGTATAATTACTTTTGAATATCTTTTTTTTTTAATTAAGCTCTTATTCTCTTACTTGCTTGCCTCTAGCTTCTCTCTGTCCCCTTACCCTTCCCCCTTTCCTTCTCCCTCTCTCCGTGTGGTCATGGCTGGCCTCCACTTCTCTCCTCTCTCCTCTTTCTCCACCATCTTCTCCTGTTTCTCTCCCTACCTTTGCCCTCTGCCCTAAATAAACCCTCTCCCCTTTGGAACCGTTTGGCCTGGTGTTGTCTGTTCCAAGCTGTGTGCTGAAGTCTAACATTGGTGCCGAAACCCAGGATACGAAGACTTCAGGACCCGTGAGACCCATTCGGCCTCCAGCAGCTGCAGACAGCAGCTGTGAGGCTGCTGTGACCGTACAAGACCGACACCATGTGGCCTGCCGCAACCCCACCGCCACAGCTGCCACCACTACACCATGTGGACTTCATCTGCTGCTACCTGCCATCACTGACCGTGTGAATTTCCACTGCTGCTGCAGACCAACCCCATCCACCACTGAAAGGCTCACAAAACTTCCACCACGTGAACTGTGCCGCTGGGGCCCCCACGTGGTACTCTGCCACGTGGGCCGGGTAATAAGACAGAGACACAGACCTCATGGTTCCACCTTTCCTGTTACCAGACTGCACAAGCCCACAAACACACCAGCGTATTAATTGGTAAGGAGTTTCTGATTGGCGGGAGGAACCCTAGACACCCAGTTAGGGTCTGGCCAGCCTTCCCTGGGCTAAGGGGTTGGCTTTTCATTGCCTCAGTCCATATGACTGGCCTCTAGCTGAACTACAACCTAGGACATTGGCCACTGTGTGATTTCACTCTCAGAAATAGCTCCCAGCAACGCCCCCCCCCCCCAGCTCTCACAGCTGCCAGAAATCTTGGTGCCGGGTGAGCTATTTTATGGCGGACTAGCTCTGGGGAGGCCCCTAGATATTCTTGTGATGACCTGATTATCTAGACTGAGCCTGATTTTTCGTTACCAGCTTTTCTTTCGGGACGCTGACTGATAGCTGGGTAACAGCCACATCACCCAATGGGTACCACATTGTCTTTGACTGTACCCACAGACACCCCACTGAGTTGTCTACTGAAAAAAACTCAAATCTCTAAAATTAACACCTGATTTGAGGCCTTCCAAATTGATACACCTCTGCAATAAGGTCTGGATTCGATACCCTCTAGATAATGGACTAAAGTAGCCACTTAATGGCACGCTAGACCCAGTTATTTTAAGGGGTCTTAACACATACTGCCAGCAGTCTGGTAAATGGAAACAAATCCCCTGTGGTCTAGCATTTATCAACCTTCGTTATACTCCTTCCATGTGTTCTGCCTGTTCCCCACCCCAGGTTCTCTTAGCCATGAAACCTGCTCAATCCCAAACCTCTTTCTAATTTTTTCTTTTTTAATTAAACCAAAATGGGGGAATTGCTGAGACTCTAGCGGATGTCTGCAGGTTTACATGAGACCAGCTAGACTCGCTTCCCCACGTACACAATCACCTGCACAAAGGGCTTGGCTACCACAGTATGCGAGGGAGGCGTTCCCTCTCCCTCTCTGTCCAGGACCTGTAAAGTGAATGCTAGCAGTTCCTTCTGCTACAAGAACAACTAACATGAACACGTTGCTGTGATATAGGACACGCTTGCTTTTCCTTGCCCACTGCAAACTCCAGCCACCAGAGACACTGGGCAGCAACTTCCAGAGCTAGCAGGAAGTCCCGCCCTGCTGCCGCTGCCACCCAACCCCCCGCCAGCCATACGATCCAGTTTTTTTATTCTGGTCCTAGCCAAATGTTTCTTTTCTTTTTTTTTTTTTAAGATTTTTATTTATTTTATATATATGACTAGTACACTGTAGCTGTCTTCAGACATACCAAAAAAGGGCATCAGATCCCATTACAGATGGTTGTGAGTCACCATGTGGTTGCTGGGAATTGAACTCAGGACCTTTGGAAGAGCAGTCAGTGCTCTTAACCACTGAGCCACCTCTCTAGCCCCAAATGTTTCTTTGCTAATACAAAAATGTGCTTTTCTCTACCTACACAACCCGCCAAAGTTACTTAAGACAGGATAGGAAAGGCTCTGTCTTGATAGATTTTTACTACTGCTATTAAATTCTATTCAGTTATAACCAATCCTTATGGCTCTCAATCTTGTCAGAAGTCTGCTGATAATATTTTTTAAGCTTATGGTCATAGAATTCCCAAAGCCTCTAACAGTTAACCCAAGATGGTTTCAGAAGACTTGGACACCAGATGCCTAGAAGATACAGCCTGGATTGTATGTGATGATGTAGTCACTAACAAACGCAGTGGGCTAGACTAGATGCTCTGAGTCAAATGACTTAGCTAAGTCAAACCAAGGTAAGTCATTTCTCACGTCATGCATATCCATTCCACAGAAAAAAAGCCCTGTGTTTTCTGCACTTGGAAGCCAAACTGACTTTGCCCAAGAGACTATGGAGACCATGGGAACTATTGGCTAGTGGACTCTGTCATTTTTAGAAAATAATATATAACTGGTAAATTATTGTTTACTCTTACTCAGACTTCTGACTACATTGACAGCTAAGCTTTCACAGATATTGTCTGTTACCTCATTACCTAAACTGAGTTGCCAACAATTAAATGCTTCATATTTTCTCTTCTTGCTATGCCATTGTCTTAATATTATCTGAGTTCCTATAAACTTGCCTAACTCTAATAGAACATTCCACTATACAATCCAACAAAGGCTCATCTTTAAGACTGCTCGTGTTGTTAACTCATGCTGTTATCTCTTTTGTAAACTTATAAGCTATAGGAAACCCACTCAGATCTACCTCTCATAGACCAAATAGATGCCATCCAGACCTTGTCAAGTCCAGGCACATCCAAAACATCTCCAGAGAAACAACCTCCAGATCTTCCAGCTCCTGTCACACACACAGCTGCTTCTACTAGACCTGTTCCTTCGGACCTATTCTCAGATGGCTCGCTCCATAGACCCTGGACAGCAGGAAACAGCCAACTCTCCAAGATCAGACAAACATCCCCCATATCCATTCTTCTAGGTTCCCCCTAAAGACACGTCACCCCCAATGCCAGCAGGAAGTAGCCCGATATCACGACGATCCTATTCCTGGCTCGCCGTCACCTCTTTCTAATTTTTCTCTTTTAATTAAACCAAAACGGGGGAATGTTAGTATTCTGTCTAAACTCCACCTCCACAGTTATCTGGCAACACCCAGGTATGCTCCTCCCCACAGTTACCTGGCAACAGCCAGGTAGGCCTGCCCACTATAAAAGGGGCTGCTTGCCTCCTCCTCTCTCTCTTATTCTCTTGCCTCTAGCTTCTCTCTGTCCCCTCGCTCTTCCCCCCTTTCCTTCCCCCTCTCTCCACATGGTCATGGCCGGCCTCCACTTCTCTCCTCTCTCTCTCCTCTTTCTCCACCATCTTCTCTCGTTTCTCTCCTTACCCTAAATAAACCCCCTCCCCTTTAAAAAAAATTAAAAATCAGGTTACTCCCTGTACTGGTTGGTTTTACATCAACTTGACACAAGCTAGAGTCATCGGAAAGAAAGGAGCTTCAATTGAGAAGATACTTTCATAAGTTCCAGCTGTAAGTTATATTCTGATTACTAACCAACAGGAGAAGGCCTAGCTCATTGTGGGTGCCCATCTCTGGGCTGGTGGCCCTAGGTGCTATACAATCTGAGCAAGCTAGTAGTCAGCATCCCTCTGTGGTGTCTGCCTCAGCTCCTGCCTCCAGATTCCTGTCCTGTTTGAGTTCCTCTCTGACTTCCTACAGTGATGAGCAGCAGTAAGAAAGTGTAAGATGAATAAACCCTTTCCTTGGCAAAATAAATAAATAGATAGATAGATAGATAGATAGATAGATAGATAGATAGAAATAAAATAGAGTAGCAACAATTCACTAATATGGAAAATGGCTTTTTAATGCATTGAAATGGTCATGTGACAATGTAGAACTGATCTCAATGCTTTTCAATAACTGACTGGCTCATATTAGTGGATAAATTTTGTTGTACAGCAGCAGAGAAATCAGCAAAACCTTTGAAAAACAACAGCCACATTGAGAGATAGATGGTAGCAGGGGAGTGAGGAGGATAGAATAGCTTACCACTCCTACCCCTGCCTTCCACCATTAGCATCTCACCCCCATCACACACAAAAGAAGTTGTTCCTGTAACAGTTCTAAGAGCATCTTGAAGTCATTTTCAGGGGGAACAGATAAATTTGTAAAGCAGGTCTAGATGTCAATAAAGACATTGCAGCTACAGTGCTGAGTGGCAAAGGAAGTTACAAACCACAGAACAGGTTAGCACTGTGGAGTCTACACTACACCAAGCATAATGATGACTAAGGATTGCTTATAATAGAGTCTGAGGCTCAGAGTTCCAGACTCAGTGGGAATGTGTGGATCTGAGAACTGGATCTTCCTGAGATGCAGTAGTTTAATAATATTGGGGATTACCCAAGTCATCACACAAAGGAGGTCATACAGTGGAAGATCTACAGTACTGGGCTTCCTTTCTACACAGAGGGCAGAAGCAAGGGAAAACAGAAACACTTTCTGCAATGAAATATGTCATGTTTGTGTGTGTTTGTGTGCCTGTAAGTCCCTGTGTATAGAGGTGTATGTTGTTATGGAGGCCAAAAGAACAAATCTGGATGTCCTTGATGTAGCAGTCATCATGTTTCATGAGACAGAAACAGCTCAGAACTCACCACGTAGGCTAGGATACACCTAGCATTTTTACATGGACTCTGAGAAACAAGTCTTTCCTGGTGCATGTAGCAAGCATTTTACAGACTGAACTGTCTTCCAGATACAAAATTAGCATAAAGCAAAAGAGGATCAAAAGCAAAATTGTTCAGCCTGAGTTTGCGATGCTGCTGGTCAGAATGGCTAAAGAGCAAGCCTGTTTTGCTCAAGGGCATTTCTACAGCCTGAAATTGTGTCAATTAAAAATGAAACTGGAGACACAACTCAGTGGTAAAGAACACTTGCTAATTTTCCAGAGGATGTGAGTTCAGTACCCAGTATCTATCTTGGTGCTCACAAACACTGTAACTCCAGTTTCTGGGGATCTGATAGCATTTCTAACCTATGTAAGCTTGTGTGTGCACACGACCACACACACAAGTAAAAACATATCTTATTTAAAAGAACATAAATGATTCAAATACAAACTTCTTTCCTCTGGAGGATGCTCTTGAGTGAGTGGTCATCACTTACATTTCTAGGTCTCACCTTTTCCATTTGTAAATGTCAATGTTAAAACTCTGTGAGAGGACCATGAAGATAAAATGAACAGGTTATGGACCATTCTTGTGTCACAGTGAATAGTTATGAATACCGTCATTAACATAGAAGTGCCTTAACCTCAGATAGAGTGTTCAGAGAATTATCCTTCCTCCATCTGTTCTTTCCGTAACAATGTTACCCCATTAGATAATGTTATTTTTATGACTGCAAATGCACAGTGGTTTCATGTGCATTTCATAGTGAGATTCTAGAAGCTTAAAGTGCATGAAACAAATGTAGTGGGAATACTATCTCCCATTAAGTAACACTGGATTGATTGTGATCCATTAGTCTCTTATTCTGTCCCTCATAGTGTCCCTCAAAGATACAGGATGAGAAATAAGTGATGATATTAGAAAAATGGAGAGCTCTCTGTAACCCTCACCTGCCTTATTTTTCTAATTAATTCTCTCTCTCATTCTCTCTCTCTCTCTCTCTCTCTTTCTCTCTCTCTCTCTCTCTCTCTCTCTCTCTCTCTCTCTCTCTCTCTCACACACACACACACACACACACACACACACACTTTGATTTCCAATTGGTCTCCTTTGAGAAATGTTCCTAAAGTGCTTAAGAAATACTTTGTTCATTTGTTTGATTGTTTTGAGACACAGTTTCTCTGCATAGCCCTGGCCATCCTGGAACTCTCTCCTTAGAGCAAGCTGTCTTCCAACTCAGAAATCTTCCTGCCTCTGCCTCCTGAGTGCTGGGATTAAAGACGTGAGCCACTGGCGAGCTATGCTCCTTTTTTTCATGAGCAAGAAAACAGTGAAGATGCTCAGTATAGCAGGTCATGAGAGGAAGAAAGGCAAAAACACAAACAGACAGTAACAAGAGGTGTACACTTGTTTGCCTCGAATCTTATATGACCCCCTGGGGAAACATAACAAGTAGAGAGGTGTTTCGTAAACCACATTCTTTTCCTTTCTTACCCTCCTACAATCTTCCTATGTAGAAGGAGGTAAATCTCACTGGTAAGTAGCCAGTCACATATCTGGAAAGTTACTTGGCAAGCACACTTCCGTCTGGTTTACAGAACTACTGTGCTTCTAAGCAGATGGGGGCTGACTTCTCCTTGGCTTGCTTTTGGCTAAAAGGTAGACAATCTAGATTCTTATTTATATTCTGTGATACACTGTGAAGACTGAGAAGTCTCTTTCTTTCTTCACTGTTTACACTAAGTGATATAACTGCAGAGCATCCTCAGGCTTAGGTACGGATTTGTGGTGCTCATATTCTGACTTTCACAATCCTGGTGTTTTAAAATTTCTCTAAGGTGTATTTTCAATGTTTCTCCATAGATCCATGTATATAATAACATGAAACTAAGGTAGTTAATCTGAGAACATTTTAATGAGTTTGTGATACAGTACAGTTCTAAGTTAATTTGACTAACCAATTACACATTTATAAAATTAATCTTTGGATTTGGATTTATATAAAATATATTAATTCTCCTTTTTGTTTTGCTAGGCAGTCCCTTTTTAGTAAAGAAATTAATTTAAGGTCAGGTTTTTTTCTGTAAGGATGAAGAATAAGCAGAAAAAGAAGTATCCAACTTCATATTAAAAGTATTTTTCAAGTGAGAAAACTTACCCAAAGTGAATGTTTGTCAATTTAGTTATTTTTTTTTGAATTGTAAAACTCATTCTCCATAGCATCGTAAAAATATATTTATGTTACTATCATACATTTATATATGTGCTGGAGTACTTAAGGCATAAATAAAAGCTTCCAATAAAGTACACATTTCAACAATGAACTAAAGGACTTTCTTTGCTTAATAATGCAAAATAGTGAGACGGATTTAAAGTGGACAGATATTCAATGTTGTTTAACCTTCTTTTTGATAGCAGATAGCTAATTTCTAACATGGGAACCCACACTTGTGAAACTGTAAGTCAGATAAAGATGAGAAATCAGAGTTGGAACAAAATAAAATTAAAATTATCAACTAATGTTTGATCTATTAATCTCTTTGCTCTACAAAAACATTAGAAACTTATAGGTGCTCTTAATTTTTCAAAGAATATGAGGAACTATGACATAAAATAATGAGCATTTGCTTATTGAAGTTGTTTTTCAAAATAATAAATGATATGAAAATGACTGAACTTTGGTTCCCTCATTGTTTCCTTAGCTCAAATATTATAGACAAAATGAATCTTTTGGATTTTTTTTCAAGTGAAGGACTAATTTCTATTGATTTTCACTTTCAAGGTATACATGTGAAGACAAATACACACATGCATACATGCCCACACACACAGTCACAAATACACACACACACACACACACACACACACACACACACTAATGTTCTTTCTCTTTTCAAAAAAATGTATTAATTTTTGAGAATGTCATACCAAGCATTCTGATCAAATCCCCTAACTCCTCCAAACCCCTCCCCCTTGTTCCACTTTCTCTTATTCATTAAATGATCATACATTCTACATTCATGTGCAGGACTAGTTTGTGAATTATGTGCTTCTAAGGAGGATGGATACATTGGGCTACACAGACAATACCTACACCATAGACGACCCATGCATGATTAACATGCACTGCGGTTGCCAGTAGGGAAATGTAAAATTCAGTTATGCACATGTCTGTGATCTTCTGCCCCCAACACCCTGGGGAATTGCTTGCACCCCAGAAATATTTGCCCTGCAGACAGAAGCTGGTGGCTTGTCATCCATGCAGAGGACATCCGTCTTCCCTAAGTCAATCAACTTGCTGGCATTTGGGCAAGGCTTGTCACTTAAAGAGGAGACTCTTGTTCTCACCGCAGGTGTGGGACTAATCCCCTCCTGCAGGGTTTGCAAGAATAGACCGACTCAGGCAGTTTTAATCTATTTAATCTAATCAAATCAAGGGCCAGGCACCTCCCTTTGTCACATCTGATGCCTGTCCTCGTATTAAAAAAAAAAAAAAAAAGGAGCGCATAGGCTGGAGGCAGTCCTCTGGGTCCCTTGGTGCATCATTAAGTTGTAAAAATGACTTCATCACTCACGACAGAGAAATTAGACTGCCCCAATGGTGGCATAAGGCAGCAGGAAATTATCCTACCAGCTGCCTACCTGCCTTTTTTGCAAAATCCTTCCTGCTACCCCCACCCAGAACTGCAGTGCACTGGCAGAACAGCAACGAAGAAATCAAAGCTGGGAGGGGGTTAGGGGTTTGTAGAATCGAGAGGGGGAAAAAAAAGCCTCTGTCAGCAAAGCACGAGCTGGTCCTTGGAGACTCCTCCCCCTCCAGCCTATCTTTTCATCATTCATCCTGCAGTAAAGGGTATTTTCTTTTGTTAGAAGAAATAATAAAAGGTTCCATTACCCCAGATACCTAACCTATCGGGTCCACAATGGCAAAGCAGCTAGATGTTTGATAGGCTACTAGGTGAATGGGATTGAAGAGGTAACCTCTGGCCCCCGAAGAAGACTAGATACCTAGAAACCACTTCTACCACCGAGGATGGTGGTTCTTCCACTGCAGCAAGCTTTATGCTTGGAATATGAGATTTTTCTCATGCAGAAGAGATTGAAAAGATTTCTCACTGAGGGCTAAGAAACTACATCTGGAGGTGGACATTGCCCTGAAAAGGTAAGTAGACATGGAGAAAGAGAGAGACAGGTGATAGACATATGGAGAACACAGGTAATAGATAGATGGGTGAAACTCAGAAATGACTGATGGAAAAGAACAAGGATAGATACCAGTAGATGCATATGCAGATAGACAGTGAGTGTGTGTGTTTGGTGTCAGAGCCTTGGAACTCATTTCCAGAGCTCATTCTGATATATTAATTGAATATATTAATACACCTTTATGACTGATTTCTTAGCAGAAAAAAACTAACAAATTGTTCAGCTCTAGATCTGAGACAACATGAAGTTGTTAATGCTAAAAATATCATTCTTCTCTTTCTAAAGATGAAACTAACAAAACATTTTTTTAAGATTAGGGAAGCCATAAAATTTACCTAAAGTATTTTACTTTTATAAATAAAAATCCACATTAGTATAGAGTTTTAAAGCATGGATTTTGGTGTTTCATTTTTAGGTACATATTACTGTATATTTTATACTAGGAAAACAAACAGAGTTATATTAGAATCCTAAGGAAGAATTCCTTCTGTTTTGCACACAAACGGTCTAAATTTCTTGCAGTCATTCTGCAATCTTCCAGGATCCCAGACAGACAAAGGCAAGAGTGTGGAGGAAAAGAAATTGCTCTTTTCTCATGGAGAACTTCAACCATCTGAGTGATTGTCAAGCATGAAGCCCATCTCTCCAAAGAAAAGAATCACACTGCTGCAAATGAGTTTAGAACCCAAGACACCCACACCCACATACACCCACCCACACACACACACACACACACACACACACACACGGGGGGGGAGAGGGAGAGGGAGAGGGAGAGGGAGGGAGAGAGAAACGGAGAGACAGAGAGACAGAGACACAGAGACACAGACACAGACACAGACAGACAGATACAGACAGATACAAACAGAGAAATAGAGACAGAAAGACAGAGATACAAAGAGACAGCGTCAGAGACTAGAGACCTATAGAGAGATAAACACACAGACATAGAAACACACACATTACATAGTGTGTTTCTTCTCAAAAAAGAAAAGATAAATCTAATGGTCCCTTGGGCTTGTGATGCCTAATTCATGGATTTATCCCCTGGATTTGAGGCATGACAGACAGATTGGAGTCCTTCATTCAAGGAGCAGATGGTTCAGCCTGCTGCTGTGAGTAAACTTCACAATGGAGCACACAGTGGTATGCCCTGTAGAATTAGCTTGTAGTCCTCCACTACAGGAGCCTGAGCTCTAGATGTGGCCCCTTTGCAACCTAGGGAATGTTACCACCTCTCTGACTTTGTATTTCACGTAGAATTGGTCTGTGAGATGGGAGTTGGACCAGATGAACTCAGTCCAGCTTTAGCAGGGCTCCCATCGAAGGAGAAGATTATGCTGTAAATAAGTATGGCTCACAATCTCTTAGCCAAATGAACATTTAAAAAATTAAGAACCTCTTTTTTTTTCTCTAGTAAATGTCAGTTATTAAGTCAAGAAGTGCCTGAAAACAAAAACCAAAAAAACCAAAGTGGTGTACTGTGGATTGATCATTATTAAGTAGAGGGCAGGAAAAGGGGAAAATGACTGCAGCTTTCAAAGCAGAAGTCCAACCTTGGTCTTGAATTTTTCCAGATGTGTTTACTAGGCTAGAACTCAAAGCTAACACACAGCAGATCCACAGCGCTCTCTACGTGTTTGGCCAAAACTTCCATTTTTAAAAATAGCTATTTTAAAGCTTTCAAATGTGGTTTGTACAATTTTAGTGAACAATTTAATTCTAAACAATCAGTTTGAAAAAATTAATTCTTAAAGCAAAAATACCGAGTAACAGATGAACATGGATGTTACTATCACAGTGGAAATAATTCACTTACCTTGAAAAAGTGAATTTTAAGATGCGTAAGATCATGATCATAATGTATTTCTTTCACTTTTTAAATTTAGGGTTGTATCAATGATAATTGACATAAGCCAACAATTACATAGTCCCATACACGTCCTTAGATCCATATGCAGCCTCTGTGTAGCTATCATCATAGCAAAATGAAGGAGGCACTTGGCTTTAGACAAGAAGGCAAAGGAAGTAAGATTTTTGTGCCACTAAGTAACATATTTGGGATTTTGAACTCATAAGGTTTTGCTTTGGAGACTCAACCTTCTTGCTTCTTGTTTTATTTCTTTAGCCAAATATGTATCATGGCCAGGTAATGTTCAAGATGATAGCAATGCCACCATGAAAATCCAAACAAACTAAAAGAAGCACAGATATGACTATTGGAGCTCACAACTCTTAGGAAAGGAAGGCATTAGACCAAGAGAAAACTAAAATAGTTCTTGAGATCACGTTGGTTGGTCTAATGGTATAGTGCATTGAGAAATCAGAAGGATAGGGGCGACTACGAGAACTTGCAACAAATGTTTATATAATATTGGCACATATAGTTACATTGTTATACATTAAAAATAAATACACTACACTACCTTAGCCTTCTTTAGTTATGTGAAAAAAATCCAACGTCCCTGTAATTAAATTCTTTCCATATCCCCATACAATAAATAGCCCAAATGCAGGGCAAACACACTGCTGGTTAACTCTACATGTGTAAGTATCTGAAGTGCTCTGAATCTCATGTGTCCTGTACTACTTAAAAGAAAATTAACTTGTTCCATCATTTTTATCACTATTTTAAATATGTCCTCATCTTAAAACATTACAGATCTGAAAAAGAATCATCCTCTGAAACAACCCTATCTTAAGCACCTCCACAGAGGTGACTAAAGTTTTCCTCCCATAATATGTAATGCCTCCTTAAGGAAAAACAAAGGAAGTGGGTATAAGAAGCATTTTAGTGAATTGAATGGTTTTCTTGACTCCCTCAGAAGCTCCTCTTAAGGAACAGGAAAGATAAATGCTTATAATTTGATTAATGAAATGACCCAGAGTCTGAATCCTCACCAAGAGTGAAGCTGTCTTGACTTATCAAGAGAGTGGAAAAAGTCCAATGTGCTTTTTATTTCCCATTGAGAAATCAGTAGAGAGCACAGCTAGGATCCTTTCTCCCACACCTCCGTCCTCCCCAAGAGCAATGGCAAACACAACCTGTTCCTAAGAGCCTCTTCACAGCGAGCCGGAGAAGTCCCTGGATACTGCCCCAGGGAAATCTTAGCCTACGAGGAGGAGCGTTGTCAATGAACAGACAGGCAAGTCTCCAGGGCAGAGACCTGCCCTGCAAGTTCTACTATTTATAGAAAAAGAAGATAACAGGACATATTCATTGCTCCCAATCAGTTCTTAGTTATTCCTGTGTAGGAAGCTTTCAGGGACAAAATCCTAAGTACATTTTCTAGCACCAGATAAACATTCAGAACTTGTTAAAAACAAACACATCTGGGTGACTGAATAATTTATAATTCTGGTCATTTTTCCTCAGCATAACCCCCTCCCCCGCTGGCCTATTGAGCAAGAAAAGCTTTTTATAAGCAAAAAAAGAAAACGTCCACATACTTTGACCTATTTTCACAGGAAGCTCATATGTGGTTAGAAGGTTTTTTATATTTTAAAACTGAAGCAAAGAGACCTAAACTCTAATATGTGTGTCTCCTCTAAATCTGTATTTTCATGTTACTTTAATACATTTATCAACTTTCTTAGTCTGGTAGAAGTTAAAATATCATGTTTGGAGATATTGAATGTCTTGAAAATAGGTTTAAAGGTAAAAAGGATTGGGTGCAAATTAGAATTCTAAAGCATTGAAGATTTTCCTCTGAAGAAAGCAAACCACCTACCTAGTCATCCTTGTTTACCGGGACACCAAAAAATCTCAATAAGCTTAAAAAAAAAAAAATCAGGAAAACCTGTTTTTCTGACTCCCCGCTGTCACAAAGAGGTAAGACTGCAATCCTTGGTGTTCCGTTCCTGGCAGGAGCCCTGTTAGCAGTTTAGTTCTTGGCAAGCAGAATGCTCAGCCATTACAACCCTTAAAGGCAAGACTATCATAATTACGACATCGAGTTGAGATTTTCGATATCCTTTGGAATTATTTGTTGGTGAATCCTCTGTTGATTTTTTTTCCCTCGTTTAAAAATACTTTATATATGTATATTTAAAGAATCTTTTGGGAAAATATATCTTTTTAAAGCAATAATCTTAGGGAAAAATAACCAAGAAACCATTTATTAGAGATTTGAAAAACCAAGAATGTTGCTATGTGTTCTTAATCACTTAGTGTCAACGAAGTTAATGTTTTCTTTAAAAAAAATGCCTCCTAATGTTAAATTTTTCCTACATTTCCATAAAACTGGCTTTTATTTTACGAAAGAAAGCCACCTGCTGGGTAGAGTGCTGGGTGCCCTTACCCCTTGATGTAGATAGTATGCAAAAGATCTCCTAAGCTAGCTGTTGTGCTTCCTTTCACATTTTGACCAGTCGCCCTGAAATCTCTGGCCTTCGACCTAAACTCCTATGATAACACTCCAAGAATTTTTCTGGAGGCCTGGAGACCTGTCAGCCTCGCCCTGCAGGACCCGGGGATAAGCAAGGGGGTGGGTCAGGAGATGCAGGTGAGAGCTAAGGAAAAGAACACGTGAAAACAGACCTAGGAGCTGACCTGACAGAATGGCTCCCCTCTTGTCTCAAAAACGTTTGCTGACCTAACGGAAAAGGGGAAGGACTGCCCTTAAGAGGCTGAAGAAAGGCCCCAACTCTCAGCCTCTGTTCAGACTCAGAGGTAGGATTAGCTTTGTTGCTTTTATTTTTTTCATTAAAATGCACTCAATGAAGCAAACAGAAATATCTCTTGTCCTCCGGTAGTCATACCCTTCTCCTTCGTATCGCCACCCACAAGTCTTTACGGTTCGGGGTGAACCTTGGGGGAGGAGTGTCCCCAAAAAGCCACCGTTAGGAGGTCGGTTCCAGCCACTGCTGCTTGCTGGACTGGAGGTTGGAGGCCGAGGGACGCAGCTGAGCCGCTCAGCTCACCCCTGCCCCCTGAACAGAGAGCTCATTAACAGGTGGAATCACACTCCGAGAGCTCTAGATCCCGGCTGCTTCCATAGAAACAAATCCTTCAGGCTCACAATACCATCTGGGCTAGCACAGGGGTTAGCCTTTGACGCGCCCTGTCGTGGGTCCGCACCACCCTATCTGGGCACTCCCTTCCTTTCCGACTTGTACATTTTACGGCATTGCCACATCTTCAGAGCATCCAACACAGACACCAACACTTCTCTGCCCTCTCCCGGCCCTACTCTAAGACACAGGGTCCGCTTCTCTAACAAGCTTGATTAGAATGGCCTAGCTTGGCGGACTCCTTTGAACAAATCTTGGAGCACCTGAGCCCTTTCTGCTACTGAAGGCACCGCGGTCAGGTTTGCGGCCTGGAAGGCGTGTGCAGCGACAAAGAAACTCCCTCAGGGAGTTCTCAAATTCCCCAGGGCGGTCAAGAACTGGCACAAACAGGGCGGGGGAGACCCAACCACACACACAGGATTACCGGTTAGCAGCCAGCCGCGATGCGATATATCCTCCTGGAATCTGGGTGATGATGTAGCCCCAGAAGAACGACCCGTGAATCATCCCCACGGTCTCAGGGTCCCAGTTAAATTTGGCTTTCTATAAGGATAGAGGGAGAACACAAAGAAACAACCTGTCAGGGGGTCGGTACGACTCCTTTCAGTGATCGGTGTGCCAGAGACCTTTAAGCACGTAGAACATTTTCTGCCATACTGAGGCCAGGACCTTAATTTTCGTTTCGTAACAATTGCTTCTGACAAGAAGGACTCTTTATAAAAGGGCGTTGTAGTTCACAATGAAGTATGGGTTGTCAGGTTTCCTTGTGGATTTTACTGCAGACAGTGAACCTGGGATCTCCTCACTTGGTGGAGGAATTTTAGAAGCCCAGTCTAAGAATTCGGACTCTCGGAAAAGACTGTTGGTTAAGGTTCTTTTAACTGTTGAAGGAGCTAGAAAGGGTGTCTTTCTTAAATCTGAATGGGTAGAACAAAAAGGGTTAGTCACTCATGAGTTTGGGGACATTATATAGTGGGGGCGGAGTGCACAGTTTAAGGTTCTGTTTTGGAGCTGTATAAAGGTCAAGGCCTGACTTCCCAGACCTCACTGGACCACAGCACAGGATATGCGTCTCAAGAAACGGGAGCCAAATACCTGCACGTTACTGTAAAATACCAGGCTTTTGCCTTGCCCAGGAAACTGGGAATGCGATATTTCTCTCTTGCAATGAAAATTTCTTAGGTATCCTGGGCTCCAGAAGGCTCAGGAACGCCAGTTCGGCTCTCAGATTGTTTCCAAATTCTGCGACCAAATCAAGCAGCTCTGCTACATTCCCCGGAAAGATTTTTGTGCCCTTCAGCTCACCTTCGTCCAGGAGGCATCACTGCGGAACACACTCTGTAAAGTTACCGCGGCGTGCACTCTAGTGAATGCGAACTCCCCTAGCCCGCAGCTTCTCTTCCAGCCTGGGTCCTAAGCTTTCCAAAAGGCCTCTTAGTCAAACCTGATATGTACACGCTGATTTGATTACGGGGCTGTCTGTCTGTTTGTTTGTTCTCATAACTAAACACGTTTTAAGGGGTGTGGGTTGGGGCGGGAGAATCTGGAGGAATCCAGGGGGAGTGTATAATGTTACGCCCTCCCACTAAAAGGAAAATGTTTCTTTTTAGATTTAGCCGACTTTGCTAGCTTTCAGCTGTCATTCTTTACACAAGTCGAGGTAGCCAAACACTGTTTTATGCCTTGTAAACCAGGGAGGAAAGGCCTGAATCAGAGAGGGAAATGGAGATAGTAGCACTCTGGTTGTCCGTTCTAGGATGACAGGACTGGGGAATGCTTAAACAGCACGAAGCCTTCCTCTTTCAGTGAGGAAATTGAGCTTAGACAGGTGAGTGGCTGCGAGTCAGCCAGAGGAGGGAGTTCCTTTAGAGCTCGGTCAGTGCCCACCTCCTTGATAACTTTGCCTCCGCGGTGGATGGTGCTGTTGTTGACCATGTCCACAATAGCCACGCCCAGGTTACAGCGGATGCCAAAGGAGATGCAGAAGCCGAGGCCGCTCATGATGGCTATGATGTAGCGGCGCGGCAGGCCGAAGCACGTGCAGTCGCACAGCGGGGCCTTCTTCTCAGGCACCTCCAGGGGCTTGCCGTCCTCTGTCAGCTCGATGGTCTCTCGGTTGTCCTGCTTCTTCTCCAGCACCCTGTGTCAGATTAAGGAGAAAGGACGCCTATGATTAGGCACCTCCCTACTCACTTCCTCCGTAGTGTAGGGAACAAAGATACCCTAAGCCCAGGCATTTGGTTTCCTCAGTCCTTAGGCTCTGGGGAGTTGGGCTCTGACTTCGTTCAGAGTGTGAGCAATATAGAACTTATGGCCTCTTACACTGTGTGAAATTCTATACCCTCCTCCCTAGGCAGCAGCGACTTCATCTTATTGCCCTCAGGCCTAACTCAGTGAACTCCAGTTCTGTCACTTTTTATATGTCTCAATTTACATACAGGTCTGCTGCACCAATCTTTTAGGGTCCTTAGGTTGCAAGGGACAGTATTGGGAGATGAATTCCTTCTGCGGGATGCCATCCTGATTCCTAGGTGCTGATTCCTAGGTTCCTGAAGGTCCTTTCTGACACCCCAGTGTATCAAGGGTTTGAGAAGGACCTCACAGTATCAGAGGAACCTCTACCCAGCTGCAGCTGGGTCAATCCTTCCCCTCACTTGACCCCAATGTGCAATGTGCAGTGTCTTTCCTTACCCTGCCAAACACTTCTCAATTTTCTATTTTCTATATTGGGGTGCCATTTCAACACTCGCTCCCCCATTTCTCTCCCTCTCTCCCCCTCTCTCAATCCCTCCTCTCTTTACTCATGTTAGAAACAAAGGCATATGGCTGACACCTCAGCTTCCTTCCTACAACATGAATAATTAATCATTCACAATCTTGCGTCATTACTATCTCAGTTACAGCACAGTGAAAAATACCGCGGGCCCATTTCCAGACACAGAAAAATGAGATTCTCACATTTACCAAGGGTCACCCACAGGGTCATCTGTACCACTAAGAGGAAGATCTCAATTTTAAAATCACAAGATTCAACTCTTCTCAATCAATTCCCTTTAGGCTCTCATCCTTGAAGGAGTAAGGAAGGAAGAGACTTGGAATGATAGAATGGACTTGATAAACGGTGGTACTATTCTCATACTAGCACATCCATAAAATGTCTCATTTTATAAAAAAACAGAATAGAAAGTAATTGCTTTCTTTCAACAAGACTGGTATTTTATATATATATATATATTTTAACAGTGTCTTCACTTACAATAGACAAACATTTTCTCAATGTATCTTGTGGTTACTATTAATCGTGTACATATCATTAAATGGCACAGCATTGCTTACACACACACACACACACACACACACACTCACGTGAAGCCTATAGAATCTTAGCATCAATTTGAGGCACATATAATAGCATGGAATATGGCTGCCAAGAAATTTGAATCTATCTTCCAAATTGCCTCAAATTCTACTGCAGATTTGGTCATTAAAGTACGGATATGATATGTGTGTGTTTGTCACAGATATATAACCCATGTACTAGGAATACTGCAGTGATTTTCTTTTTCTTGAAAGGAAGAAATTTAACCAATTTGATCATTTTTTTGTCTTGCCTTTAAATACTTGAATTTGCAAAGTTGAACGGTGCACCTGAGTTCCCCACCCAGCAGCAGTTTCTAAGCAGCTGCAGGACTGCAGAGTGCTTGCTGCAGCTTCCTTTGTCGCAGAGGTGCGTGATGGTGTCTACTGAAGCCCACCGGAACCAAGCAACTTGGACAAACGAGATGTACATTGGCCATCTTGTTTACAACTCTCATGGGTAGCCAAGGCTTCAGTGTCCAAATGTGAAAATGAATGATTTTTCAAAATCCATTTTCGTACTGTGTTTGCTGTCTCATTGATCTTGCTTGTTTCATTGACAAAAAATATTATTAATAAAAGATAAAATACATCTGTCAAGACCTGAATTCATGAAAAGCACAGTATGCTTAGTGTAGCAATTACAACAAAGATAGCATTTAATTTTTTTCTATTATTTTCAAAGTAATTTTGCGGTTTACTATTCTGGTTCTTAAATCACTGTGACATTTCCCACACAAAAGACAAACTCCTAAAAAATAGCAAACAAATAAAAATGCATATACAATGTTTTAGATTCAACAGAGAAACATCAAAGATCAATTATTGATATATTTTGATCTTGTTTCATTCAATACAGAATTTCCCATGAGAGAGTTCTTCACTATGTTTTTGCAGCTGAGGTCTAGATTTCTTTTTACATCGTTAGTCTTTGGAATTTATTTTTTAAAGTGTTTTGACTATTGTTATTCGCTTTTTTGGATTAAAGGAATTTTATTTGGAAATTTTATAAGAAAAAAAGACAGGCTTTATGAACAAATGCTGAACGAACATTTTGGAATTGTAAAGGAGGATTAAGAGCTGTATTGAAACACATGAGAATCACCAGGTAATGAAACAAAATCACACACACACACACACACACACACACACACCCCCCAGACTGGTTCCTTTAGAGCCACATTCCTACATTCATAAGTAGGTTTCTAGTGGAACCTAGCTTCAGCAGTGAGCAACAAAAAGACTTTTCCACCATGCTACAGTCTTTCTAAGTAATCAAGCTTTACAGAAATGGCTTTGCGGATTCTGTCATGATGAGCCCCCAGGTAAGCATGGGGTTGTTTTCTCTTACCTGTAGATCTGTCCGAGGGATTTTCCAGCAAAATTCTTTATCCCCTCTTTCCCCGGGGCCAAAATCCTTTGTTTTACCGACTCCATTCTTGTAAAGACTGGTGTCCAGCCTTTCCAGATTTAAATTGTGATGGCTATGAAAGGCGAGTTCTGCGCATAGTCTTAATCGGTTAAGGTAGAGCTTTTTCTTCTCAGCAGAGGTGAGCTTTCCAGCAAGGCTGTGAGTTGGAAAAGGGAGGGAGAGCGAGAAAAAGAGTACAACAGAATAGCTGCATGCAGCCCACGGGTTTCCTAATAGGAGAATTGGTACACACAGTCACAAAGTCTCATTGGAAGGGGAGGATCCGGTGGCCGAGGGCGCGCGCAGTGCCGTGGTATTTGGGCGGGTGCTGTTGAGTCCCTGTTCTGGAAGTCACCTCACCGAAAAACAACGTAAATTCCCGGTTTTGAAGTCTTACCGCAATCAAATCCGCTGCCTTTTAATCAGATTGACCAGAAACGTCATCGAACCCTTGTGTTAGCGGAAAAAAGCAAAAGAACCCTACTGTCTAAAATGGTGACTTTGCTGATCAGAGCTCATAGCTCTCAGAACCCTTGGGAGCTTCCCAGGCCTCAGGTGAGCGGCGGCTGTTAGCTTCCTGCCTTAACATGGTCTCCTCCCATCGCGCCGGCGTAATTATGCTCTGCGGCAGAGTGGCAGAGTGGAATTAAGACTGAGAATGTTAGCTGCTTTTTGCGAACGTGAGTGAATAACAGACACACAGCTATGATTTAGGCAGCGTCAGGGGAGACCTTTCATAAAACCTGACCTCTCCCGTCTGTGCGCGCGTCGCAGTTTAGCATTTCAGCACCACGGACAGAGGAAGCTGAGGAACCTTGGATGCTGCTTTTGGCTAACCAGCTTTCCAACTTCCTAGGGGAGCTGGGCGGATCGCCCTGACCAAGGGCCTTTCTAGGGCTCTTCAGGAACGGATGCTATGGAAACCAAGTAAGGAGATGTCATCGTCTGCAGAGTTCTCAGGAGGAAGGCTGCATTTGCTCTGCAAGGGAGGAGGGCTTTATTAAACATTGACAAGTTACTCTGCTTGCCCACCCGTTGCCCAGCATGTGCATACCAGTTCTGGCAGCTTGGCGAGGAAGCAACACTGCAGAAGCTGCTACTTTAGGTGTGTGGTATCCAGGTGAACACCCGGTCTCCCTCTGGTATAAAGCATATGTTTATGGGATGCATAGCAATATTACTTGTGTGTTAGATTCAACTCCTAAGAAGAACAAGAAAGGATGCAGAGAGAAAAATGGAAGGAGACAAAGAAGAGGTGGGAACGAGAAGGAGGAGAGACAGAGAGAAAATGATAGCTGTAACATTAGTGCAGTTTTCCAAATAAAGGACAGGCAGTCTGATATGAATTCTTTGGAATTCTAAGCTTCTTTGATTAATTAATGCACAACACAATACTGAATTATTTCTAATTACAGGTAAAATTTGTACCTATACTTATGCTTATTAGCAAATAGTAATTGATAATGTTTTAAACATTTACTTTGATATATTGACACTCCACTTAAATCTTATTTTTCCCCTTTTATGACACCTTTTCCCAAGAGGGAGGTTATTTTTGCCATTGTTGCTTGTTTGTTTTGAGAGATGGTCACACAAGGTTTTCCATCTTGGTTGTGTGTAACATCAGTGAATTTATTTCATTAAACAAAACAATTAAATTGTGCTGAATTAATGTGAATTATTAATGCCTTTTACATGGACCACAATCCTCTTAGATGCAGTTCAGGCAAGTCTTATGAAACAGACTGGCCTTGAGCTACATTCCCAAGGTTAAACCTTGGATGCTAGCTACACCAATAGGAGGAGTGGGTTTTACATAGGGACTATTGGATTACATCCCAGAGGTACATGCAGAATCTAATCAGAATATTCTATGACTATTTCAAATGATATGTGGAAAAAATTTTTAAAACAGAGAGATGAAAAAAATCACAAACAGCTAAAACCCTTTTGCAATTGTTTAATTCAGTGCCTACAAAACTGTCTTTCATTAGGAAGTATGGTTGACCAAGAATACCAGGAGCACATTTCTGTTGTTTTGGGACATATACATTATGTGAGTGTTATAAGTTATATTAAATATATATTTTAAAAACCAGGAAGCCATCTTGAAAAATACCCCTGGAAAGCCACAAAATTGTATGTACTTACATAGGAGGTAGAGTATAAAGGACACAACTCTTATCAAATTATTTTATCACAAAATTTCAAGCCCCTTAGGACTTGTTTCACAAGGGCAGTTTTTCATTGGTTATTTTATTTATCTACATTTCAAATGTTATCCTCATTCCCAGTTTCCCCTCCATAAACCCCTCTCCCTTCCCCCCGCCTCTATGATGGTGCTCCCCCACTGACCCATCCAATCCTGCCAGAGCCCTAGCATTCCCCTACCCTGGGTCATCTAGCCTCCAGAGGACCAAGGGGCTCCCCTTCCAGTGATGCCTGATAAGAAAGTCCTCTGCTATATATGCAGCTGGAACTATGGGTCCCCCCATGTGTACTCTTTGGTTGGTGGTTTAGTCCCTGGGATCTTTGGGGGACACAAGGACATCTTTTTAAAATACAGGTTTCACAGGTTTCCTTAGCTACTCAAGTCACTAAAATGAATTCATTTAGAAATATCAATGATTTTTCCATTGTGGAAGTTTAGGTAAAGCTGGAAGTTATATTCAATATCTGAGTCTGAGATGATGGTGATGCAAACATTATTCTGCTAGGTGTTTCTTTTTAAGTTCCATCCCAGCTGACTAGAAGTCAAACCCACCAAAAACCAAGATGGTAGCATCATTCATATACATTCCATATAATAGTACTCTGGCATGAAGATATTGCTTTTAGAATAAATTACTGCATTGAGAAATACTATCTAGTTTTCCTCCCTTTCCCAGTAACAGTCTGAGTGTCTGAATGGAAATAAGAGCTAATATTGATTTACTCACTCTAAAAATATTTGTTGAGAGCCGAGAATTGTACTAGGTCTGGAAACAATCCCTTGAAACATCTCACAAGTCACAGGGCAGATACACATAAATATCAGTAGAAATAATTATAGATGAAACTAGACATGATAAGAAGCCCTGTCTCTGTGTAAAAGTGTACAGGAAGCATTTCAGGAGGTAATTTAATATTTTGAAAGAAATTTAAGCCTAGAAAATGATGACAGCCCAGCTGGTGGGGAGGGGAGGTGGATTGTACAAAGAGAGCTTGTGACATTTGGAGAACACTCCCATCAGTGGCATGATAATGCATAGTCATGAATAAAAGGAAGTTCTGAACATGGAAAATAATGAGAATTGCTACTCAGCCCCCAGAGACTTGGTGATGTCATAGGCTCGGCCCACAGGAGTAGCTGCTCTTACCATAGCACACCTGCTTAAGCAACCCAACAGATTTTCTTCAGCTTTCTTTATGTGGTCCAAAAATCTCAAACACAGACCACAAACTCCTTGGGCCCTAGAAAATTAGTTAGATTTATCTTTAGGTAAATATATGATAATAATTATGAATATGACTTTGACATAGTTGTAAAAGCCTTGATTTCTATGGGGAATCTCCTCTTTCCTATAAATAAATAGTCTATCTAATTTTATCCATCTCCTCTCTTCCATCATCACACAGCTTTCCCTCTGAAAGCATGGCCCCTTTTCCTAATAGAGTTTCATTCATATTAACTCATGTGCATAACAGATTACAGCTTATGAATGAGTCACACTCAGGTGACCTCATTCATCCCTGGCAGTTCTCTGAACTGAGACAGTTTTATTTCCATTTTCTAGGAAGAATGAGGTCTACACATTGCAGTAGACTTTGTAGCTGGTAATGAGGATGAAGGAAGCAGAATGGGTTGGAGTACTTTCCTAAAGATTGAGATCCTGTTAAAATAGAAAACAATTCATGAGGTCCAGGTGGAGTCCCAGGAGAGGCAAACTTACCAAGTTTCCAGGACGTGTTGTTACATAAATCACAATTTAGCTTGGAGGATGCAGCTGAGATCAGCTGGTTTGGGGTTGGCTCAGATTGTATTACTGTCATACAGGCTCAATGGCTTTACGTTAATAAATTTTCATTTCCTCATCAGTACAAAGAAAGCTTTATAGTAGGTTATTTCTAACATATCTTCCATTTGCAAAATCATACAGCTTTTATTTTTCATTGATGGAAACGGTTTCTTTTTCTTTCCTTCAGTACTAAGGTGTTTTCAATACTGAAGGTTAATGTCAATGATAGAACAGGGAGGGGGGAGCAAAAAAAAGTCTGAAAGTAGGTTTCTTTTTGAAAATTCTGTCTTCTTATATAGACGTACTGCTTTTTTATGACTAGATAGGGGTATTATATATTATTGCTCAAATAACCATATGCGTGGATACCTTGATATTTAAGGAAGGGATTACCCACAGCAATGAGGCCAGTTTATATTTGTTTATGTGAGGAAATACTTCCAAGAATTATTTAAATGTTTTGCAAATGTTGCCCTCTGGTGGAAGGCTTAAAAAGAATCTTAACCCTTAATTATGTAACTGAAGCTCCTGGTTTTTGTGTGTTTATTATTTCTTTCTCACCCCTTTCTTTGTTAGTATCAGTTAAAATAAAATCTATACCTAAAAGCATACAGTCTTTCTTGCGGATAATGTGTATGCAATTGTCAAATTGATTACTAAATTTCTGTTATAGACTCACTGATTCTTTAAGAATCTCACTTGAATACAAAAGAAATTTCACTATGCAGAGGTTTAGAAATACCAGCTAACCATACAGGAGTGGTGTTTTAAATTTGACTCCACAGTAGATTAAACTGATTCTCTTGTAAGCTGTGGTTTTTTTTTCATATCATTGTGTACACACTTCTGTGGGTATGTGTCTGACTGTCTGCCTGCCTGCCCCTGGTCCCGTGTGTGTGTGTGTGTGTGTGTGTGTGCATGCGTGTGTCATCTATCTGCCCTCTTTCTGTGTGTGCATGTACATGTGTGTCTGACTGAGTTCTCTCTCTCTCTCTCTCTCTCTCTCTCTCTCTCTCTCTCTCTGTGTGTGTGTGTGTGTGTTACTGTCTGTCTGCTCTCTCTCTTTCTCTCAGTGTGTGTGTGTCTGACTGCTCTCTCTCTCTCTCTCTCTCTCTCTGTATGTATGTGTATTATAGGTATCATAGTGAAATTCATACATACATTTTTCCTAGGGCATATTGCTACCACAAGTCAAAATTATCAGTTCTCTAATTATCTGGAATAGAACGTTTTGTTTGTTGTAGACTTTTGGCCCTTCTTTGGCTTCACCTTTTGCTGGGCCATGGTAAACTCTGAGTTCAGTGAGAACAGTATAAAGTGCATATTCTCAAAGAGGGAAATGTATTCCAATGCTGTCTGATAGATAGTACGGCTTTATTTACCTCTGTATGCTTAAGTCAATGTTCACTGCAATAATCCCACACATCTTTCAGGTTTAGGCCAAGTAAGCTCCAGAATTCATCTTGACTCTTTTCTTATCAGGGGTTTTTAAATGGACAGTTTTTACTTAAGCTTTATTTGATTTTACTTTGCAGAGTTATCCTCAGAGACTTTTCAAATAAATTACCATTATATAATTTTTTTGAGTGACAGAAATAAAAGATATAATTCATTTTGAGTTCCATGTAAAGAATGCAACTATGTTTCTGTGTTTTGTGGCCTAATATAAAATCTCCTCTAATTTCTTTGTCATCTGCCTAAGTAAAAATGTGTAAGCAGGGAGTGTTAGGTAAGTACTCATTCTTGAGGCTGGAGAGGAGGGCTCAGTAGAGTCCTTGCAGCTCTTTAAAGGGCCAGAGTTCAGTTACCAGCAACTACATTAGGCGTCCCACAAACATCCACCTAGGGATCTGTCATCACCTTCTGGTTTCAAAAGGAATCTGCATGCACATGAATATATACACACAGGCACAAACATAATTAAAAATAAATCTTTAAAATTATACATTCTTGCCTTAGCTATTCATTTTAAACATGAAAACATATGTATACAATTACATGTAAAACATAGCTTTTAGTATGTATCCAATCTATATTTATGATTAAAAAGAATTAGAAATCTTATTTTTGTGTTTCTTCCTGTACTCAAGAGAATATTAACTTTTATCAGAATAGCCCATGATTTAAAGCAAACAGAAGGCACTTCCAGAAACAATACAAAGAATAATTATGTTCCATGCTAGGAAAGGGCTTTCAGGTTTGAATTCCTTAGTTATCACTCTCTACCCAGAGTTAGTGACAAATTCCAAAAGAAATTTGAAATCATTGGCCTCTTTGAAACCTTAAAAAGTATCTTCTTAAAGGAAAATTTATGCTTTGCTCACATAAGCATTCATTTGTGAAAAATAAGAGTTAAAAAGTGGTACAAGCTATATGAATACAAAATAAACACATTCCCACTATTAAAGAAGCCAAGGCAGAGGTAACCACGGGTTGTGGTCCCTCCTTCTGGTTCTTCTTCTTTTTTCTTTCTTTCCTTTCCTTTTCCCTTTTCTTTTTTCTTTTCTCTTATTCTTTCCCCTCTTTCTTTTTCTTTCATTCTTTCTTTTTTTTGAGAAAGAGTCACACATTATGTAGCTTTGGCTGGTCATAAATTCACTATGTAGGTCAAGCTAGTTTTGAACTCATAGAAATCGACTTGCCTCTGTTTTCTGAGTGCTGGGATTAAAGGTGTGTTCCACTATGTTCGGTGCTAATGGTGTTTCATAGATTCTTATAGAGAATGAATTACAAAAAAGATGGGCTAAGTTTTGGGTGTACTTTTCTCTCTCTTTATATTCTATAATAATCTTGTTCTTTTTCTGTCCTGGCTTATTGCACCTTTTTCTTCTCTACTATGTATTAGCACCACATACCGATAGACACTATTTTCCCTGAAAGAAGTTATCCAACATTACTGAAAGCTCCCACCTATCAGTCAACAGTTTATAATTCCACTCTACCTTCTACATCATTTCTACTACAGCAACTGACTACAGAGTGGGCAACTGATCTGCAATTTGACCCCTACACCTAAGTCATTGTAGTGGAACATGGTGGAAAGGACAGCAGGAAGATGGTAAGAGGCAGAGGACCAAGATGTCTCTTGTGAGTCAGTGTCTTCTACATATGACATGGAAGCTGCATCTACGAAATCGTCCAATTTGGCTATCTAACCAAGACCTGAAAGATAGGGATGCCAGTTGACATGCAAGTGTGGATGTGTAAATCCCAGAAGGTTTCACCCCTAGATGAAGCACTATCAGAAATCAATGGCTGATTCACTAGAGAGAGAGAGTCCTCTCCATGATGAGATTTGATAGGTTATTCGATCTCAAATGGCTAGCTCTAAACATACATACACATGAGCAACACTAAATGGGCTCAGCAGTTTCTACACACACACACACACACACTCACACACACACACTCACACACACACACTCACACACACACACATACACACACACACTCACACACACACACATACACACACACACACTCACACACACACACATACACACACATACACACACACTCACACACACACACACATACACACACACACATACACACACACACACGTACGCACACACGTATGCACGCACGCACGCACGCATGCACGCCCCTCAATAATTAAAGAAGAGGTTATAAATTTGAGAATAAGTTGGGAGAACACATAAAGAGTTCAAAGGTAGAGAGATGGGGGTGTAAGTGATGTAAATTCAGCACTCATATATGATATTCTCAAAAGAAATCAAGCCATCAAAAGAAATAAATGAATGTACTATCAAAAGCAGAGTGGGCAGCAATCCCAGTTTATAATAATTATCCTGATGTTTCCAAAACCAAATATCTGCATACACGGTTTTATTGTAGAGCAAACAATGTAGAACCAGGCAGTAAACATTCTCTAATGCACCAGGAAATGAGAAAACAAGGTCTCCACAGAGGTAAGCAATTGTCATGGTTCTCTAGCTGCTGCCCTCTAGTGGCCATAAAAAAGATTACTTTGACTTTAAAAGCAACGTTACTTGAAAGTGATGGTTGAGCAAGTTTCCAGGAATGCTAACATTTGATGCAGGATTTTGTCATAAAAACACGAATACACCCATCAGTTAATCACAATGAATAAGGTGTGCCACTGCTAGAGTACTATCTGCTCATAGGGCAAAGGTGCCAGCTTTGAAGACTGAAGAAATTGGCAATGCACTAGAACAATTTTGATAAGGAGTGACAATCATCTTGATCATTTATGATGCAGAAGCAGAGGTAGAGGGCTGATCAAGCCACTCTGAAATGCGATCTTTAACTGGACAGAGATAACGAGTTTCTCTTAATTAGTGTTTTATTCTATTTGAGTTAGATTTCCCTTACTTGTAGGAAATCCTGATAGATTACTATATTGTTATTATTTTTATTATATACTATATTATATTATTATTTTTTATTATTAACTTGAACTAAACTAGAGACACTTGCTACACCTTGTGTAGAAGACAGTGTGTGTGTATGCATATGTACATATATATGTGTGTGTTTGTGCTTGTATATAGGTACATGTATGTATATGTTTGTGCATGTGTTTGTGTATTTGTCTGTGTCTCTCTGTGTGTATGCATATACATATGTATATGTATGTATATACATGTATATGCTTATGTTTCTATACATGTATATGTATGTCTATGTTTGTGCATGTGTATTGTTTCTGTCTATATGTATATATGTGTGTGCATGTGTATGTGTTTATATGTGTGCATATTTGTGTATATGTTTATATATGTGTATATTTTTCTGTGTATGTTGGTATATGTGTGTCTTTGTGTATACATGCATGTGTAAATGTGTGTTTGTGTATATGTTTATGTGTCTATGAGTACACTGGTACAATATAAATCAGTGTGTAACAGAAAAAGTACCACATAAGTTAATTACATGATACCTATACTTGGCTGGTTTTCAATTTTTGATAATTCTGTACTCACTCCTATCAAAGATGTACTTAAATCTCTCCCTGCCCCTCTCTTCTGTCTCTGCCTGTGTCTTTTCCTCTCTCCATATACAGTTATTTTTCTATGCCCTACACTCTTTTGACTGTAACAATGCTAAACTATTCTCAAGGTCACATGATTCCATGGCAGAATTAAAATTCCACGCCCTGCAAAGCCCTCATTGCTCACCACCTCACCTGACTGCTCACCAAGGTCGCTCGTCAGATCTCTCCTACACAGTGGTTTCTTTTCCCTGGGCTTAATGACATGCTCTGCTGGTGTTTTATACAGTTCTGTGTGTCCTCACCCTCCAACACTCCAATAGAATATTAAGATTTCCTGAGTGTGGTCAGACTTGATACTTTCAGCTTTATGTGGGCCACTAGATATTTCCCCTGGACGCTTTTCTCTTATGCTTTAATACAGATCACTCATTCGTTGGGCTACACAGCTACCTACTTGCAGATACCTCGTCATTGCTAATCTTGGGAGATCACGCACCTCTTTTTTTTTTAATTTTTATTTATTAATTATATGTAAGTACACTGTGGCTGTCTTCAGAGACCCCACAAGAGGGCATCAGATATCATTACTGATGGTTGTGAGCCACCATGTGGTTGCTGGGATTTGTACTCATGACCTCTGGAAGAGCAGTCAGTGCTCTTAACCACTGAGCCATCTTACCAGCCCACGCACCTCTTTTTTGAATCAACTCCTTATAGCCTGTCTCCTACACCTTTCCTTAATGACACTTTTTGCTAGTTTGCTAGTTTTAGAGGTAAATTATTGGGAACCTGTGTATCTGAAAATTATTTTTCTGCCTTCACACTTAGTTTCCTTCTGTTTGGGAGTTCCAAGCTTAGTATTTTTTCTGGCAATTTGTGGCCCCTTTCCTTTGCTTTCTACTGTGTTGTTGGTAGTAACCTTACACTACTCTGAGTCCTTAGATTTTATGACACACTCTATGGTTTTATAAAATTCATGAAACTATTAAAAGGATTCTTTTCTTTTTGAGTCTCTGCTTGTTACTCTGAGGCAAATTGTTTCCTGTCCTTCAAATCTCAGATGTTCGAATTAATCTTTGTCTTTTTTATTTACATTTCAGATGTTATCCTCTTTCCCCATTTCCTCTCCCCCCCAGGAATCCCCTATTCCACCTCCTCCTGCTTCTATGAGGGTGTGCCCCCTACCAACCCACTCCTACCTCCCTGTCCTCAAATTCCCCACACTGTGGCATCCAGCCTTCAGGAGACCAAGGACCTCCTCTCCCACAGATGCCCAACAAGGCCATCCTCCACTACTGGAGCCATGGGTCCCTCCATGTGTGTTCCCAGGCTGGTGGTTTAAACTCTGGGAGCTCTGGTTGGTTGGTATTATTGTTCTCCCCATGGGGCCGCAAACCTCATCAGCAACTTCAGTCTTCTCTCTAACTCCTCCATTGGGAACTCCGTAATCAGTTCAATGGCTAGCTGTGAGCATCCACCTCTGTATATGTCAGGCACCGACAAAGCCTCTCAGAAGACAGTCAGGCTCCTGTCAGCATGCAACTCCTGGCACCCACAACAGTATCTGTGTTTGGTAACTGTACATGGGATGGTGAGATGCCTCAGCAGTTAAGAGCACTGACTGCTCTTCTGGAGGTCATGAGTTCAAATCTCCATAACCACATAGTGGCTTACAACCATCTGTAATCTCTGTCTTAGTTAGGGTTTTACTACTGTAAACAGATACCATGACCAAGCCAATTCTTATAAGGACAATATTTAATTGAGGCTGGCTTACAGGTTTAGAGGTTCCATCTATTATCATCAAGGCGGGAACATGGCAGCATCCAGGCAGGCATGGTGCAGGAGCTGAGACTTCTACACTTTCATCTGAAGGCTACTAGGAGAATACTGGCTTCCAGGCAGCTAGGATGAGTGTCTTAAAGCCCACACCTCCCAGGGCCACACCTTCTAGTCATGCCACTCCCTGGGCCAAGCATATACAAACCATCAAAAGGAACAAGGAAGTAGGCTTCAGACAAGAAAATGACTTTGGGCTAGGACAGAGAAGTAGGCTCAGATATTTTAATCATCCTGATAAGCCCTTAGAAACAGTGCAATGCTTGTTCTTTGACTATTTGTGTTTATTGTCTTGCTTGTTCCTTGACTATTTGCATCTACTGTATTGCTACTTCCTCAACCTAGAACTGACCTTAATACTTGAATGTAATTAAAATGGTATAAAAGCAAAAAGGAGGAGGGAGGATAGGATAAGGGGCTCTAGGGAGGGAAAATGGGGAAAGGAGGATGACATCTGAAATGTAAATAGATAAAATATCCAAAAAACAAAGAAAATAAAAAACCAACCAAACAAAGAAAACAAAACATCACAATCTCCTTTATAATTTCCTTGCCTCTGACTCCCCCCTTCTTTCTTAAAATTCTGTGTGCTGGACATCAGCCACACTAAATTGATCTTCAGTTTAAATGATCATTTTCTTTTCAATGTGTTTATCCTGATTTTTAATTTTTGATAGGCTTCTATTTTTCTTTTCAGGCTCATTGATTTTTAAGGTTTATGTGTTTATATTTCAGGATCTCCTCACTCTTTGAATCTCCATATTATTCTTGTTTGAAAGAGTACTACTTTCTCTCATTTTGTTAAAGGTAAGGTTGGCCTATAAGACTTGTG
The DNA here is from genome assembly GCF_004785775.1 of Grammomys surdaster. Taxonomy (NCBI): domain Eukaryota; kingdom Metazoa; phylum Chordata; class Mammalia; order Rodentia; family Muridae; genus Grammomys; species Grammomys surdaster. The sequence goes on from NW_021620632.1 coordinate 3,959,623, forward strand.
AGCCAGATTGTTCCTGCAGCCCTTTAGGCAGCCCCCGTGGGTAGCTGACTTTCATTGATGAGCTTCCCTCTATATAGATCTTCGGGTCCTTTTCATGGAATTAGACTATAGGTATGCAGCTTCCTGGAATCTAAACAGGAAATGGGCTGGGGACCAGTTCTTGCCATACATTCTATTTTCATGTTTAGTTCATTATTTCCTTTAGAGCTCTCATTCTAGATCCTGTGTGCCTGCTAGTGTTGAAACTCACATACATCTGCACATCCATCCAAGTGTATGCACGCCCACTGTCATGACTGCAAAGTCCATTTTCCCAGTTTTATAGGTCAAAAAAGAGCTAAGTATTCATTATATAGACATGAAAGTTGAGTGTGGTCACCTAATCCTGTCTTCTCAGCACTCATAGTTGACACACACATGCAGGCAAAATACCAGGGAATTGCTGAACAGGTAGAGAGGGCAGGCGTCTGCTTGACACTATACAACCTGAAACATCAGGGTGAGGAGCAGTGTTCTCAGGCAGGAACAGGTAGCTTACTCTAAAACTGGTCCTTTGTCATGGCTGTGGGAGTTTTTTGTTTTGTTTTTGTTTTGGTTTTAGGTTTGTTTGTTTGTTTTTTTATAACTGTCCCTTCCTTTTGTTCCTTTTCAAGATGGTTACAGAGTTGAGAAAAGAGATGACCTCATGTAAGGTTCATATGGTCTGTATAAGCATAACTTTCTAGAAGAGTATCTGTCACAGAACACTCTTTGTGTTGTCACTGTAAACTCTTTCTTAGGAGAAAATGCTCATTAAGTGTCTGAATATTCACTGCCTTTTGAACTGCCTAGGAAGACGTCAGGGCCACATCATTAAGTTATCCCATCTAAGCCCACTTTTCAAATATACTTCATGAAAAAGACACAGGAGTAAGTGTATTTAGGGAAAAGGTGATAGAGTGTTGTTAAAAGCCCAGAAATATGGTGTTAAGCTCTAGTGCTTCCTTGGTGGTGGTAAGAAGGGACCCATGACTCATCTTGTTTGTTGGTTGGTTTGTTTGTTTTTGCAGAGGTGACTCCTGTTTTACCATTGAAACTTTCATGTCCCTAGAAACCTCAGAGAGGCGTGGATGTTTGGTTACCTACAGGTAGGTTGACATCCTGAAGCAAGTTTAGTAGTAAGCAAGCTTCAGTGCCTTCCAGTCTGTTTTCTCTCTCTATGATAACATGTTATCACAGAAAGGTAGAAGGTTTGTTCTGATCCAAATTTGATAGGCTGCCTTCTTTAAGGCAGTCATGACTATGTTGAAGGCACAGCAGGCTAGGAGATGGAGCTGGGAAGATACTTGTCCAATAGATGTTAGGGTTTTCTAACCATTAATTGCATGAATTGATGGACTCATTCATGAGGGCAGAGCCCAAATGCCTCCTTAAGATCCTCCTTGCTCCTCTTTATCACTCACAATGAAGATTACCGTTCAACGTGCACTTCAGATATAAAAGCCACCATAACATTGTCCAATAGCCATTGCTATAGCACAGTGGAAACAGGTCTCTGGATTTAGTGCTTCAAGGTGACAGTGGAAAAAAAGTTTGACATTTTTACAGTTATTATACTTTGTGGTGCATGGGGCTATTTCCTCCCAGAAGCTGAGCTTTGTGACTTTCTCCCATGTTTCCAGTAGTTTCATGAGTTGGCAGATAGTAAGTAAAACCTTTAAGCATGTAGCTTCTACCTAATGCCTCTAACCAGTACATTGTCTTTCTTCCCCAGTCCATTCTTGATTCCTGAAGTTACAGTTGTCATATGTGACATCAAATGATAAAAAAAAAAAAAGGACAGTGAGCAGGATGGTGGTGTTACATGTCTTTAATCCCAGTGCTCTGGAAGCAGAGGTGGGCAGATCTCTGAGTTTGAATCCAGCTTGGCCTAAAAAGAAAGTTCCAGGAGAGCCAAGGCTACGTAGAGAAACCCTTTTCAAAATAAAACAAAACAACACTCCCTCCCCCCAAAAAGCAATAAACAAAACCAAAACAAAATAAAAAACGGACGGTGAAAGTCAATGCATAATGACAACCAAGTGAAACGGAACAATGAGCTGTTTTTTCTGGATGTATTAGTTGGTTTCCGTTGTTTTTGTGAAACACCATCATTGCTCTACAAAAGAAACCTGTAGAGGAAAAAGTTTATTTTTGCATGCAACCCTCTAGTCACTCTCCACAGCTGAGGGAATTCAGGGCAGAAACCTGCAGGTATGAATGAGAGCAGAAGCCATGAGAGAGTGCATGCTGCTCACTGACTTCCCCTCTATAGCATGCTCATTTTGTGTGAGAAACACAACTCAGGGTCACCTGCGAGGGGGTGGCTCTACCCACAGTGGGACAGACCCTCCCATATCGATCCCTAATTAAGACGATGCCCCACTGACTGGGTTACATCCAGATTTAATGGATACATTTTCTCAACTAAGACAATTGTTCTCTTCTCAAATGGCCTTGACTTGTGTCCAGTTGGCTAAAAGTCAGTCAGCCCAGAGACAACATTAAAGCAATGGTCAAGTCCAAGCTTTGCCTGTCTCTGACTTCTCTTAATCCAAGAAATAAATGTCTGGCTTTACATCATTGTATATAGTTTTTAGGAAAACTGCCAAGAGGTTTTAAGCTCTCTCGAATCATGCTGGCTTAAGTTAAGGAGCCATGATGTGACCTGCATTTTTGCATCATTCAGTAGTATTCAACTTTGTACTTTTCTGCCAAGGGTGTCACTGATGACTTCTAGGAAGGCAAACCCCCACATTTGCTTGCACATCTATCCTAATTCTTCTCTGTTTTGAAGTACTTTCTAAGCCTTTCATATATCGTAGAAGTTACTAGATAAAATGTGAGAATACAATTAAACATTAATAAGGACAGAAAATGATGGTAAAGCTTACTGTGTAAAACCTCCTGAGAACCTTTTCCTGTTTTCTATGGAAACTCATAGTTACTCGGAACTTGGGAATTACTTCATTTCTTTCTTGTTTATTTTATGACTGCAGAACTGGTCTCCAAAGAGACAGTCAGAATACCTTATTAAAAACCTCTTCCAAACAGGAGGAAAGACAGTTTTCAGTTGAATGAAGTTTTATTGGCTTAGATGATTGAGAGATGATAGATAAAAGGCTAAAGAAATGGATGAAGAAGAAAAGAATGAAAGTTAATCGGCACCAATAGTAAAGGGTAGGCAATGACAAAGAGATGAAATGAAGTTCTCAAACTAAAGGCAGGGCATCACAGGGTAGTCTGTGACTTGGCATGAGCCTTGACCCTACTTGTCAGCTTATTCTTTTAGAAGGTCTTTTCATTTACTTTATTGTTTCTCCCTTCAATGACTCTGTAAAATGTAATGTGACCTCTGAGTTCTAAGAAGGAACGTTTTGTCAAGGGAAGATGTTCTCAGGTCACATTGCCTTTGGCCAGGTTTTCTTCAGCTAGAAATCTTTTGGCAGCAACAGTAAAATAGATGTCATGGTGTACCTGCTAGCTCCTGCTCTCCTGGAATCATTGTCTATCATACATTTGCAATAGAGGAAGGAAGTGGAGCTCATCGTTTATTAGTGGGACTGAAGTCACCTTCACTACTCCCAGTATCTTGCTGGTATGTCTACTTCCTTCTCAGCTGGCTTTCTGAACCCAATCTTTTCATTGTGCAATGTCTGTCAGAATTCAGAATGGCAAACACACACCCCATATCTATGAGAGCAGCCTATAATTACCACAGTGATGGAAATCACAGCCATGGAAGCTACTTCTAGAGAATAGCTACTTGGTTCTATTGTGGAACAATTTTTAAAATAGTATTTGTTTATCATATGTTAGCATACCATTATCCAAAGCAGCAATAGTTAATTTGTGTATGAGAATCTTACTGAAAGACTCATACACTACAAAGTTGGCGAAGAATGAAACAAACACTCAGACTGTAAAGTCATAAGAAGAAAGCATAGTGAAAACACTGCAATTCCTTCATTATCCCTTGCATTGCTTTTAAGTCCAAACCCCATGTGCTTTCTGTCTCAGTCTTTTCTCTGTCTGTCTCTCTGTCTCTGTCTCTGTCTCTGTCTCTCTGTCTCTCTGTCTCTCTGTCTCTCCATCTCTGTCTCTCTGTCTCTCTGTCTCTCTGTCTCTCCATCTCTGTCTCTCTGTCTCTCTGTCTCTCTGTCTCTCTCTCTCTCTCTCTCTCTGCCTCTCTCTGTCTCTCTCTCTCTCTCTCTCTCTCTCTCACACACACACACACACACACACACACACACACACACACACAGAGCTAGAGTCCATTTCATGCTGTCTTTATATGCCTGCATGTAGGCCCATCAATGAAGACATGGGTAGTCGCTTAGAAACCTGACTCTCTCCTTCAGTAGCTCTCAGCTGGAGTGGGATTTCATGATCCTCTTCCCTATCTACATGTAGGTTCTGGGTGGCTCAATTTTGTGCAGTTCACGGCTGCTGTGAGTTCATGTGTGCAATGGAGCACACCATTGGTCTATTGCTACGGTTGTGTAGCACTCTCCTCCAACAAAACAGCCATTACCTTTACCATCTTCATCAGATTGGCTGTGCTGGTCTGCAAACGTCAGTGACATTTATCCTGTGGACTGTTGGCCTTCCCTCACTGAAGGGTAGAGAGGGTCATTGGATCCTCACGTTAGGGTGTCTAATCACTGGTCCTAGCCACTTGGACAGAATTTGGTACTGATTGCACACGGCCTGGGAGGTCTCAGGGAGATACTAAAGTATACATTTGGCAGAAGGTTAAAGAAAGGTGCTCCATCTATGATGGAATGGGGGAGCCATTATTTATGTTTGCTGAAGACTTTCCAGTACGGCTGCTAGGGTCATCCATGCTCTATATTTGAAACTCATGGATTGTATAGCATGAATATTGGTAGAACAACACTTTGGCTTATCATTTTGACCTTGTGAGGAGGTATAGGAATTATTTACATCTCCTCTAGGACTACAGATTTGAGAAATGGTTTCTCATATCTGACACTCAATTTCTTTGTATGTGATATAATAGCATTCAGAATTCTGAGGTAGGTGGATCACAGCTCTGAGGTTACCCTGAGCTATATATCTCAAAAAGGAGCAATCACACCTCCAGGTATATACTCCAAAGAAATAAAATAAAAATTGAGCTCATGCAAAAATGTGTTCATGTATCTTTAAATCAGATGTCTTTATAATAGCCAAATGGCTTTAAGCTGGAAAATTCTGTGGTACATATTTTTTATCTCAATGAGGCTATTTCATTAGCAAATACATTCAGGTCTTAATTTCACAAATGAAGATATGAGTACAGCAGAGCCACGAGAGAGTGCTTCCAGTGAACAACGGGAGGAGCTTGGTTCACTGAAAGCGTAAGCAGGGCTGGATTTAAGATTAGAAAAAGCAAAGCATGGATAGGGAGAAACTCACTGCTTACAGCTGTGGAGGATGGAGATAAAATGATGGAGAATAAGGGGAAACTCATGTTGATTGGCCCTGGGTCTTAAGTTCCTTCTCCTAGGCCTCAGCACAGACAACATGTGTCCTTATACCCACCCTCTGCCTCACTCACCCAGAGTTCATCCGTAGCTTTGTTGGGTAGCGAGCTTTTCATTCCTTGATGGACTCTTCAGTCGGTGAAGGATGAAGTGGGCCACACCAGGATCTTGCTTGTGTCTCAGTCCAGTACTTCCGAGTTTGGCTTGACACAATCTCAGGAGACTTCTCAGTGGGGTTTGTTTCTAATTTCCAGTTCTGACAGTGCATTGGAAGATCTCTGCTGTATTTCTTGTTCAGTTTACAATCCTTACAACCACTCCTAAGCACAGCACCTCACCCAGAGCCTTATAGATCTCCATATCAAGCAGGGCAGCACCTCACTGACTTTCTGGCTGTAGGAATCTAGTAGAGAATGGGAAGATCCCACAGAGGACTTCATCCACCTTGGCACACTAACGAGCCGTGGGTCCAGATGATCAGATGAGATATTGACTTGCCCTCAATTCCTGTGTATTTCAACGTGTGATGCTCCAAGGCGTGAACTGTGAAATAATGAGAACTGTAGCGGGAGGAGGAGCAAGCTGTACCCTGGAACATGAGGTAAGCCTAGGGATTGCAGCCAACACACTTCAAAGGGGAGTGGAGCTGGCTTGTGCAATGCGGTTGCCACTCCATAAGAGTTATGTTGTTCATGTCCAAGAATACGCTGCAGGCACGGTGGTGCACGCCTTTAATATCAGCACTCCAGAGGTGGAAGCAGGAAGCAGGAAGCAGGATGATCTTTGTGAGTTCAAGACCAGCTTGGACAGCCAGCCAGAGATACAGAGAAACACCTTGTTTCAAAACAAACAAACAAACAAACAAACAAAACAAAACAGGCCGCAGCAGCTTCATTTTCCATAGAGTATAAGAACCACAGAGTAATTTGCTCAGAGAAGGTGGACTGCAGCTCTCATGCACCCGGAAACTGTGAACCACACACTCCCTTTATCCATGCCATATTCCACTCTCCTCACAACACTACACATCATGTTTGCAGTAGGAGCATTTTATGAGGAGGGTTGCCCAAAGAGTACACTCTTTTTATTTAGGTGAAGGAATTGCTTAGCTTTGTAGTTTCTGGGAGCCATTTAAACTGGAAACCAATTTTTATTTCTCCTTTATAACCAGCAGGGTAAGATAGGAAAAAAAATTAAAAACAACAACAACAACAACAAAAACAACTATTGCTTATCTCTGTAGTGGGAATTAAGTTAAAAACTCAGCTGTAGACTTGTATGTTATACTATACACTATGGCTGCTGTACCAAACTGATTTTATCAACAACAACAACCACCACCCCAGAGTTTACATATTAATTTTGAAAGAATTGCAATATATTTAAAAATAAACTGTGGTTATCATTTCATGTATTTGCCTAAAATCAACTTTCTATCCACAGCTCACGGATTTATATATTTGAACATAGTGGGCATTATTATGGTCAACTTTATCGTATGAAATTATTCATCGAGTGATATATAGTATGTGTTGATGTTTGTTTGTTGGGCGTATTCTTTCTAATGAAATTGAAACAATAGCTTTCAGGTCTCTCTCACTGAGATAAATGACACACAAACACCAGGAAATTATGTTTTAATGAATTTCCTGCTGATTTAACCTCCCCTGTTCCATCTAGAGTCACAGAAGGAGATTCTAGTCACTACGCCATTTCAGAAAGGTGTCTCCGAAACAATGATTGCCCAGTGGTTAGGAGCACTGACTGCTCTTCCAAAGGACTTGGGTTCAATTGTCAGCACCCATATGGCAGATCACAACTGTCTTTTACTCCAATTCTAAAGGATCTGATACTCTTATATAGACATACAGGTATGCAAGACATCAATGCATGTGGAAAAATCTTAAAAATAATCTATAATTCAGTTTATGGCATCACTAGCTCTCAGTCCACTCTGATTATCTGTCTATCTATCTATCTATCTATCTATCTATCTATCTATCTATCTATCTAACCATCTATCATGTATGTATGTATGTATATATGTATGTATATATGTATGTATGTATGTATCTATCTATCCATCCATCTATCATCTATTTATATATGTATGTATGTGTGTATGTATGTATGTATGTATGTATGTCTATCTAGCTATGGCTCAAATCAGATTCCATTTAGATGACACAGCAGAGCGATGTTTCCTAAACTTCATTTAACAGGTGGATTCTCCTTCATCTCTTTTTGCTGCCAATTCACTTGTATTAGAAAAACAAGTTGCTAGCCTGATTGAGATCTTTTCAATCTGAATACTTATGACTTTGTCCTATTTAACACGGTCTTCAGACATCCATGCTTTCTATAAATTGGTAGATTAAGTGAATGAAGGTTTTCTCTTTTTATTTATGGAATTAATAAAGTTTCTTTTTTGCGTCTGTCTATAATAAACATGTTGAATAAGAGGAATATTTAAGATCTTTCTCCTTAACCAACTTTTACTTGACAATCTTGAAATATACAGAGTTGAAAATAATATACCTAAATGACAGTATACTACTTGCACCATTGACTCAAATTTTAATAAGATGAAACAATTATTCTTCAGATCACATTCAGATATTTAATGAAGCCCTTTTCTGGCTTACAGGGGTACTGCATACACTTGGTGTTGAGGCAGACATACAGACAAAAATTGGACACATAAAATAAAATAAAGTTAAAAAATTACAAGACTACAAACAAATGTACAGGGAAAACTAACATTTTCAAACTTTTAACATTGCCTCATTCATCACTTTTTAGTAAGCAATTATTAAGTTTTTCTATCTTAATTTTATTTAAAAATAAAAATTGCGTATATTGATCAGGTATAATATGGTGGTTTGGAATATGTAGATAGTACAAGGAGAGACGGAGGCAGGAAGTCTCTCGAATCAGTATGATTCAGGTGTGTTCATCAGACCCAACTACTACTTGTTCCTTTGAAATAATTTCGTGTGTGTTTCCAACAACAAAAGGACATGGTTTCACATATTATGAACTTCATTGTCAGATGCTTGACATGGCACGTGGTTCCTATTTAACTCCAAGACTGCATTTGATCCTTAACCATTATAGCAGCCAAAGCATTTGATCATAATCAAATACTGTACTTATCAACTTTCTTTAGTGCATTTTGGTCTAGGACTTCTCTCTAAGAGCACTTTAAGAATTGGTTACTTTGTGGGTTATTCTTCAATCCAGATCTGTTCTGTGCTCACACACAATTTTGTTTTGTTTTCAAAACAAGGTTTCTCTGTGTAGCCCTGGCAGTCCTGGAACTCACTTTGTAGATCAGAGTGACCTTGAACTCAAAGTCTGGCCTGCCTCTGCCTTCTGAGTACTGAGATTAAAGGCTAGCACTGCTCAGCTCCACTCACCATTTTATTGAGAACATATTTTCAATCTGGCTCCTGTGTTTTTACCTTTCACCCTTTGAAAACTTTTTTTGCAGTGTAGTATAGCAAGATGGAGCAGAGTCAATGTAGGTACTTCATGCTCCAGTATTGTTGCCTACGAGTTCATATACACACTCAAGTGTACCTGTGTGTATACATGCAGATAAGTCTACCCTTATGAGACACCGTAGATTGTCTTATCATTACTTTTATTTAAATATGACACTGCTTGCTCTAGTTTTATCTCTTCTGTTTCAATAGCTACTCTGTTCCCCCAACAATTGCTTCCAGTGTCTTTACATATCTGCTCAACCCTACACATGTATTTGTCCTTTCCAAATCATCCTCTTATTTCTCTTAGGACCCCCTCACTCTAAACTAGCCACATCACCACAGATGCAAAGATGGCTTCGCACATTTGGCTTTCGAGACTTCAATGTTTGTATCGATTTGAGCTCCTGAAGTCCACTCCCCAGGCTTCCAAAACTACCCTCATTCACCCTTGTACTGGCACTGGATGGGCGCCTTCTTCATGTCACTCAGCTTCCAGGCTAACGTTCTGTGCATCCCATCTCCTTCCTCCATGCTCACCTTGCCACTTGCTCTGAGCTCTCCTTAGTAGGGATACACCAATTACTTTTCTTGGGCATTGACTCTCCATGTTGTGCTTTGACCATCATAGATGCCCTCCTCATCTTCCTTGTGTTCCAGTATTTGGTTCACAGTCACTTCTGGCTCCTCTGAGGGCTTTCATCTCTTCCTGATCCTAGACTCAGTCTTCAAGGAGATCATCCCACAATCTCACCAAGATCACAGCGAATGGTCTGAGCCCACAGTGCTCCTGTTTTACATCCACTATTTGATTTGTTTTATCTCTTACCCCTTGAGTAGAATGTTCTTTCTTCCTCTTGGGTTCTAACTCACCCAAAAAAGCATTGTCAAAGCTACCTGTAATGGAACTCCTTCAGGATTGCTTGGCTATGTTAGTTCTAGCTCCCTCTGGAAATCTGCTGAGCACAGAGAAAATTCCCCCACCCTCCATTTTACTGGCCCAAAGACTATACTCCCAACCCTACTGTCTGAGCCCCCACCTAATTTTTACTGCAGGTTTCCTGGCTTTTCTTCCACTTTTCTAGAAATGATAATGAAATGATGGAGGAGATGTAGACAGGCTGAGAGTGACTCACAGCAGTGTTGTCCAAAACTATAAACAAATACATTCTCCTATCTTATACAGTCTATGCTATGCTTCCTTGTCATGGACTTTGTCTCTCTATAACTGTAGTCAAAATAAATGCATTACAGACAAATTTCTTTCTTACAAGTATTTTATCACAACAACAAAGATGGACCTGAACTGTCCCTCAGTGCCTTTCCTTCTAAGTCTCTGGTGCTCTCTGATCATATCTTCTTATTTCTAATGATATGGGTAGGCTTTCCATGCATTATCAGCTACTTTCATTATGTGCTTTGTGAAATGCCTCGTTATGTGCTTTGCCTACTTGTACAGTAAAGCTCTTCATCTTTTAAAGTTTGAATCAGAAGACTTCCTTACTTACTCTGGAGGAGTCTTTAGGAAATAGTGTCCTTATCTTTGGTATGGATTTCCAGTAGTGGCTTCTTGAACAGATATTTTCTAGTTTTTAAGACATCAAATATATCTATTACCCCTGTTCTTTTTCCAGTTTATACAACCCTCCTTTTTCCTGAATTGGGAAATTTGTTATTGCCTTTTCTCCCCCACAATTTTACTCATTTCAAACTGTCAATGTTTGTGTCATTACTTTTCAGACTTTGATTTTTTAGTTCAAGGAATTTTTATAATTCCCCTCCCCCCATTCTTTGGGTTTATTTAGCTAATTTACACCTATCTATGTCCCCAAACAACAAGCTTTGTTTTGATAGCTTCTTTTCCCAATAGTGTGAGGATTAAAGCCTTTATGTATTTCTGTTAAAACTGTGTTGAGCTGTTTTCTACCCCCACCTAAATGTGACTCCCCATCTGTTCTGGGGTAGTCTCTAACATGTGGTTCTTCTCATCCATATGTCAGTGAGAAATGTGTTGCCTGTTTCATTTCCAAACATTTCTGAGTCTCTACCGCTTTCTTCTCAATGAGTTTAACTCACAACAAGAACTTGAGAGAGCTCACCCCTGTGAGGTTGATTTTATCTGCCGTATGGTCCAAGACACTTTTGAGCAATAATCTACAAACACTTGGAAGGAATGTCTGTTATGCTATTATTAGATGCCATGTCAGCTGTCAAGTGGATTGCTTGAATTTTGCATCATCCCTACTACATCCAGCTCCCTGTGAAGCCAGTCACACATTGAGAAAACATTAACAGCTCCCATCATAACTGAGGGTTCAATAGCCCCACAGATTAGCTCCCTCCATAAGTATTTCTCTTATATGATTTCTGCTTGTTATTAGCTGGATACATATTTTAAAGTTATACATTCTTATAATTACCATTTTATTAACAAAATATCAGTTTACAGTACTACATCTTGCCTTATAACTGTCTTTGCATAATGTGAACACGAATTGATTTCACTATTTCCCATATCTTTTCATTCCTCCTCTTTTTGACCTTTCTGTGTCATTACACTTCACGTCCTCACAGACTTCTCAGGGATCCATGAGGACTTGTGGTCTTTGCTTGGCCCTATACTTAAATCTTTCTTCCAAATACACACTAAATCTGTTGGAAGCTCAGCCAAGCTTTGCTTTCTCTCACTCACTGTGCCTTCTCTTGGGGATCTCCAGTTTAATCACATGGAAAATCCACCACACAACGGACTTACAACCCTGCTTGCTCTTCTTCTCCCAATTAATGGTTCTACTCGTGTCGTCTGTCTGCTTTATAATTTTCTGATGTTTTTGATCAAGTATTTAGGGCTGATTATTTTTCTTCACAAACTGCATATTTTTATTATTTCATGAGATATAAACAAATAAAACATGTTATTTACGAATTTTGGAGGCAGGCAAAATGTGTTCAAATATAATATACACCTGCATGTAGATGCCTTCATGAAACACAATGCAACAAACATCAATTCTGTTTTTAACTATTTTGCCTACTTCCTGCCCACATTTTCTCATGGTTACAACTGTCTAGATAAATCCAGTCTATTATTGCTGGACCTGCTCTGTCACTGATGACCAGTAAAGACAGAACACCAATAAGCTGCCAGGATGGAGAGCCACTTCTGTGTCTGTTTTTCCTGGCTTTCCTTGCTTTCTGTGTCTTTTCCTTTGTATCGTTTTATCCGCACTTCTTAGGATGCTCTCATCGGTTTTCTGCGTTTTTAAAAGTAGTTGCACATTTACCATAACAACAACCCAGATGAAATTATTTCATCACACAAATATTACATTCTGAGGTACTTTAGGAAATACGTAATTTGAACTATCACATATAGTTAATTTCCATTGCTTTCTGACTCATGAGGTGTTCCAAGAATTGTTGCATAGTTTCTGGTTATGTTTTATTATTCTTTTTGTTGATGTTGTAGACAAAGAAAGGTAAATGATTAGATTTTAGTTCTTTGAAGTCTATTAGTTGTGTTTGGTTTTGAGATTGTACATGATCAGACATGTGAGTTAAAAGAAGTTGCTGCTTTTCATTTACTGAGAACACTTTATGGAAATAAATTATATCTAGTTTGATGAATATGGTTGTTGAGTAGTAAATAGTTTTACTAAGTTTAGGGATATCTTTGGTGTGTATAGTGATCTGTGCCTGTTTGTCTAAGAAATCTTTTCCTATAAGGTCTGAGGTGGCTAATCCTGTCAATTCGGCTGGTCTTAGAATCACTACTAGAAACACCGAGATCACTACTAGAAACAGACTTCTTAAAGATCAGCATGGTATGATGAACATACAATCCACCCAACTTGTTTGCTCTCTTTTCTTCTCTATGTCCCCTCCTGATGAGCCCTGGGCTCCTGTGAGTGGAATTTGCCTGAAGATTGGCGTAAGCAATATAAGACACAATGCCCCTGTGCAGACGTTCAGGAGCTCTGCTGTTTCATGCTCATGCCTGATGGCCCTGCAGAATCCGGTTTGTCCACAGTCAGACTTCAGGATCATGGAACGGTACATTTTATCCCAGACTATAATTTCAAAAGAAATGCTTTGCCCCATAATATTTATAATTTTGCTTCATTATTTATATCCTGTATGATCCTATGATCAATCTATAATGTACTTAGAACATGATACAATCACTTGGCTTCTGAGCATTCAGGCCTTAAAAATATATTGGTTGAATGTAGTGAATATGATATCTTTAATAAGTGGGAACTAGAGGTGTAAAGCTACTCAACTGAGAGTCTCCAGATGTGGTCAGAAAGGACAGAATTAGAGCAGCTACGGAGGCTTGATTGCCCTGATCCTATGTGACTTTGTGCAACTCATGGCAGGACAGGCTGCCTGTTTGGCAGTCTCTGTCAAAGTGCTTTCAGCAATTTCTCTAGACCCAGCAGCTATTCTTGATTGGCTCTGCACTTTGAGGGATGAGCTAATCCTGTGGGTGGGTGTGTTCAGAAGTCTCTGTAGAATGACATATTTCATGGAAAGCCTTCACTAAAGTTCTTCATTTAAGAAATTAGCTCTAAACCCAAGCTGATACAGACAGCACTAAATGAACTAAGATGGTTTAAAAAACAAAACCCCCAAAGATGGAAAGGAAAAATAGATGAAGAGAGAAGGAGAAACAGTAGCACAGGGAATGAATGAAGTGTAGCACAGGGAATGAATGAATGACATTATCAAGTAATGAAATGGAGAGAAATGAAAAGGATATTGGTGTCAACATATTTGAAATTATTTGCTATTTTAATCACAGAGTAATTTGGGCTTTGAGGTCCGTAACTAAAGATAATGTTTTCTGAATATCCATGTCCTCCCTTTAGGAGAGAACAGAAGGAAATAAAGGAAGGAAAATGGAAGAGAGGGAGTGAAAGAAGAAGGAAGGAGAATGGGGTGGATGGAGGGAAGAAGGGCAGGAGGAAAGAGCAAGGTTGTATATCCTGAGTTAACCGCAAGACACAGCATCTCATCTCAGAAGAGCTGCATCCTGCTTCCAATGACATATTTAGAGGAATGGGCACTTGTATTTCACACAGTTTAGGTTATACTATACATTACGTTTTAAACATTGTCATTAATTTCTACATAATGCTGAAATAACTGACATACTTTAATTACTACACAGAAAAGTACATTCAAATTGCAAGAACAGTAACACGATAGTTCTATTGATTCCTTGTGGCAGAGCCCAAAGCCTGGCAATACAATGCCTCCCTTCATGGCATCATTAAATTACATAATAACTACGAGAGGTTTGTCTAAAGCAATGGGTTATCTTTGTTGAAGGACCAGTACCATTGTTGCTGGAGAGTGGAGTCAATGACTGTTCATAGTACCTGGCCCTACAAACACACTTTGCAAGTCAAGGCTTTCTTTTGACACACAATAATTGTCATCCTGGAATATCTCCAGATATTCTCTCACCCTTACTAACTGGCATAGCAGTGAGAAGAGATTTGTATATTCCTACCCACAGCTGTATCCCAAAGAATTCTACATACGATTCAGAGGAAACAGCTCTGTCTTTCCCCTTGAGAAAAAAAAAATAATGGTGTGTGTGTATGTGTGAAATCCAGGAGTCCAGAAACACTACCAAATTAAAGAACATTTCATTTAATGACAGTCCCCTTTTCTTGATGCCTAGAGTAAGTGATGCGAAGGATTTTGGGTTTTGTGTGAAAAGAAACAATGAAGATGATGATGATTTTGAAAAGAGTTGTGTGGGGCTTTAGCACTTGAAGACAAACTAACTGCTTGTTTGACTGAAGGACTAAAGCATCTCAGCCTAGCATACATCTGGTGTCAGTAGGATCTAACTTAGCGTTCCTACATCAACTAATGTGGTGGGTGAAAAGAAGCAAATCTGCTGGAACAAACTACACCTTGTTTCGGTTCACAGATTTTCCAGAAAAGTGACTCTAGAATCTCAGAGTCATGAAACCAGAAGAAAGTGCTCAGCGGTAGATTATAAGGCAAATGTGATACATCTGCCAATGCATTTGAAAGTGAACACAGAAAGTGCTTGCTGTAGAATAAACTCCAGGTTTGTTAATTCCTACGACTACTCTGGATAATCAGTGCTTGCCTTGGTTTAAACTTGCAGTGTGCAGCAGCTTTCCAAGTTAGCTTTGTCCTTATCTGGCAGTCTAGCTTCATAATATTTTCAAGCCACAAAATTAAAGCATATTTCTAAAAAAATTCTACAATCTTCCTTTTAAAAAATTAGCACCATGAAGAAGGCAATGTACATTGTATGTGACAAGCACAGTGGTGACAGTGTGATTTGACAGGCTACAAGAGCCACACCTGTGGCTTGAGCCATCCTCAAGATGATTGGTTGTCTTATGTTGACCATCTCCACAGAACAAAATTATCTTTCGATTATGAAATCATTTCAAGTGACCCAAATATGTCCACAAAATCTACCTAGTGTATGACAAATCAATATTGTTAATAATGTGATGTGCTAACTCTTTTATCATTTTAGAAAATCCATAATCCCTAGTTTTAGATACTTAATATCTATAAGTAGTTAGTTAATACTGTGATATCAGCTATGCTGTAAATAGTGTTATTGGTAAGAGAACACTACTTTTAAAAATCTTGTGATCAAGTTTTTTTGTATGTATGTGATTTAAAAAATACTCCTTTTTAGCTGAATTCTAATTTAAATCTAAAGTTTAGAGGACATTATAGCTGGACTATTTCTCCCACTCAAGTGATACGTTATATATAGGCACATATGTGATATCATATTAATTGAACCAATGACAAGAATTGAAGTATATCCACATATCCCTAAGTGTGGAAGGGATCATTTAACAAATAGACTT
This sequence comes from Grammomys surdaster, assembly GCF_004785775.1. Classification (NCBI taxonomy): domain Eukaryota; kingdom Metazoa; phylum Chordata; class Mammalia; order Rodentia; family Muridae; genus Grammomys; species Grammomys surdaster. Next base: position 3,975,499 of record NW_021620632.1, read on the forward strand.
TTTCCCACCTAACTATCACCTTCTTACTTTGTTAATTATGTTTTGGTGATAAACTCTGTGCTCACAACACTGACAGTTTGTCTAAGAGAAGACAAGTTGATATCTGAAATGTTTTATTATGTCAAATCAACAGTCATCTAGACAATTGCTCATGTGTCAAGAGCATAGAAAGAAGGCACTGGACGTTGAAGGGTGATGTAGCCCATGAAAGACTGTAAACATACAAGGTTTGGAGTTTCTTTAGAGCAAAAGGAGTCATATTTTTGTAAACAGTTTGTGCCCAACTTATACAAATGGATATAGTTCAAAAAGGCTTCATGATGCAAAAATCAGCATTTCAGAGAAATTTAAAAAGTTTCACTTTATAATCAAATGAGTTAATCTCTATGTGTTGTCTTGCATTTTTTAACTCTTCTTAAGAAGACAAGCTGGCTTCACGTAATACCTGCACTTAGAGACCTGCAGCCACCATGGTGTTGAAAGCAGTCAACAGAGCAGAGACACTACGTTTAAAAGCCTTTCGACTGTCTTTTATAAAAATTCATTTAGTCTCATGGAAAAAGGAATTCTACCTTTACCAGGAAAGGCTATCTGGGATTCTGACCAAAGCTAACTTTCACCTGTCATTGTTGCTATGATTTTTACCCAGTGTTTGTTAGTAAATGGGATTTCCCAAGACTTCTGATTTTGGCTTTCATTTGTGTAAAATACAACAGCAGATGTTTTACGACTTGGTGGGTCTCTTTGCTAGCTTTCTTTTTGAAATAAGCTTTTTCTTGTTGGGAGGGAAGTGGAAAACTCTCAACAGGAGATAGTAGAGAGGTACAGTTGCCTTGGGTAGTGACAGAGCACCTGCCCTGACAGGACATGGTTTCATTTAAGTAGCAACAATCCATGATTTCCCAGATTCTGAATCCACAGGCTCCACCTGTAACTGTTTACAGGACCCCAGAGAGTCCTGGGATCACCCAGTGGATGATGTCAGCCTATGTTCTCTTCTGATAGCACACTGCCAGCCTCTATTAAAGTGCATAAAGACTGAGTTAAAAATAAAAGAAGGAAAGAAAAATAAATGGCTACATGGCTTCCAGCATCCAGCCCAAAACCCAGAGGCAACAGTGGACCGAGAAGGGGCATGAAGGTTCTCCACTTGTGTGTGGATTAGATTAAAGGTTTGTCCATTACAGATGATTTGTTATCATTTACTGAAATATTCTTCATGATGTTACCATATTGAACATCCAAATTTTCTTTCAACTTGTTAAGCTCAAAGTCATGAATAATTTTGACAGTCATTAACTTTTCTCGTTTGATTTTCTCCACGACATCTTTGGGAACATCTGGTATCATCCAGGCTAGTAAAAATTTAAACAGAAACACGATGTGCTAAGAGAGAGAGAGAGAAAGATAAAGGAAGATCAGTAAGCTATACTGTTAGGACCAACAAGAATTTAGCAAGGAGTCCTTACAGGTCCCCTGAGAATCTGATAAACTCTGCTGGACACAGGAAGCACAAAGTTTACCATATTTGTATGTGTGTCTGCATGCATGCATATGTGTACCCATATATGCATATTCATACATGTGTTTATCCTATAATTTTCACACAATGGAATTAAATAAATGTATATCTATTTTATATTTAAGTAACCAATTGGAGACATAGATCATGACTATTAAAAAGAAAAAAACAACTCCACTTTTTCTGTGTCCTGTCCTAAGAACCTAATAAAACACTCTTTAAAATAATCCCAACTTCCTTTAGAAAGGAAAGCTTATACTCAACCATGTAATTGGGGACTTACTGTGAAGTGGACATCTAAGGCATACCAGCCATTTTATTTTAGATTGTTAGAACATTTTCCAGGAATGAAGGGGCCAGGCCTCATGAGGACATTAGTGTAGGGCAGAATTGAAAACAAGATCATCAGTTTGAAATTTCTATGAGGAGTAGTAGAATGTTCTGGCAGTATGTGAAGACGTCTTATTTCTATACCAGAAAGCCATGAACACAGAGCTACAGGCTGTGGCATAGTGTGGAGCCCATGTCTACTTGGTTAGAATCTTTTTCTTTCTCTCAGAGTGTCTTTCTTTCTCTTTTCTCATGTGCTTAAAAAATGTACATTAAGACCCAACAAGGAGCTGAAAGAGTCAGATGCAGATATTTGCACCCAACCAATGGACAGAAGCTGCTGACCCATGTGGTTGAACCTGGAAGAAGCTGATGAGGAGAGTGACCCTGTAGGAGGATCAGCAGTCCCAATTAACCTGGACCCCGAGATCTCTCAAATACTGGACCACCCATCAGGCAGCATACAGCAGCTGATATGAGGCCCTCAATGCATATACAGCAGAGAAGTTGTCAGGTCTGGGTTCAGTCGGAGAAGATGCACCTAACTCTCAAGAAACTGGAGGCCCCAGGAGTTTAGAGGTTTGATGGGGTAGGAGTGGTGGGTGGGGACATCCTTGTGGAGACAGGGGGCAGGGAGGAGGTATGGGATGTAGAACAGTTGGAGGGTGGACTGGGAGGGAAATAAAATCTGGAGTGTAAATAAATAAATAAACAAACAAATAAATAAATGAGTTTTTAAAATGTCTTAATATGGGGCTGGGTGATGATTCAGTGGCTAAAAGGACCGGCTGCTTTCCCAAAGGACCTAGGTTCAACTCCCATATCCACATGGTAGGTAACAAATGTAAATCTGGATTCCAGGGATCTGACACCATCGTCTGGCCTGTATGGGCACTTCGAGCAAGTGATACACAGACATACATGCAGGCAAAACACCTGTACACATAAAATTAAATTAAAATAAGATGAAATACATATAAGAAGAATGCCTTAATAAACTGTAGAAGCCTCTGGAGAAGCCAACACCAGGCTCTTGGGTGCCTTTGGATATATTTCGTGGCTGTCCCCCCTTAGACTTTTAAAATTACTTATTTATTGATTGTATGTATGTGTGAACATGTGGGTGCCATGTAGAAGTTAGTTGTCTCATTCTCTTGCGTGGATTCTAGAAATGCAACTTGAATTGTTGAGATTGGAGGCAAACACTCCCCCTCTGAGACATCTTGCCAGTCCCCTTTCTATTAAACAAGCAAACACCAACCCAACACTGCTTTATACTAGCTATGCTGGAAAGCCTTTTCTGCATTGATCCATCTGGGATAGCAGAACTACAGACTGAACTTTTGTGGGTGTGGTGGTTTGAATATGCTTGGCCCAGGGAGTGGCACTATTAGGAGGTGTGGCCTTGTTGGAGGAAGTGTGTCACTGTGGGGGTGGGCTTTGGGATCCTTGTCCTAGTTGCCTGGAAGACAGTCTCTTCCTGGCTGTCTTGAAATCAAGATGTAGAACTCTCACCTTCTTCTCCACCATGTCTACTGCCATGCTTCCTTCTATGATGGTAATGGACTAAACCTCTGAAACTGTAAGCCAGTTTCAAATAAATTTTTGCTTTTATAATAGTTGTCATGGTCATGGTGTCTTTTCATAGCAATGGAAACCCTAAGACAGTGGGTTTCTAATGAAAGGTGGGCTCACTACCTCCACATACTAAGGTTGTTCCTTCATTCTTTTAATCCTCTGACTCTTGAATGCTCAATATTGTTCTATCCATCATGCAATAAAATGTCTAATAAGAAAGAAAAAGAACAGAACAAACAGGAGTCAAAAGGAAAGAAAACTAATGAGGAGAGCCAAGGCATGGTCCCATCTCTTTACAGGTGAGGAAAAACGTGACCATTGACTTGAGGCAAGACAGGCATTGTAGTAGCAAGACAACAGACGAAGGAGGAATTTGAAAGGACTTCTTTTGTTTGTTTACACTCTCGAACTTGAAGAGTGTGCTTTCAGATCTAGGGTTCTCAGTCAGCATCTACAGCAACCATGTTGTCCAGTAGGGAATAACTTGTTTGTGAAGTTTCAGACTGGACTGGCAAGTGAGAGAATTCTAAGAGTTTGTTCATTTTAAGGTCACTAATAATGAAGGAGACTGAATGGCACTGCACTTTATAACAGTATTAGAAGCTGGACGAAAATGGAGCAATGTCTTAAATAATTTTCAAGATTGTCAAAATTAAGGTTAACAAATCAATGGAAACAATTTTAGGCTTTTAATTCCAGAACAAACGAATGCAATATTTTTAGGAAAACTTTCAATATTCAAATTTTCAAAAAAAAGTCACTTGTAATTTTTCTTCACAGAGTTCCTGAAAGATGAGTCCAACAAAATTAGGTAGCAGATCAAGGGGAATGCTGAAAGGAGTTTACTGTCTAGAAGATTGGTGTGTGTGTGTGTGTGTGTGTGTGAGAGAGAGAGAGAGAGAGAGAGAGAGAGAGAGAGAGAGAGAGAGAGAACGGAACGTAAGCCTAAGTAGGGAAATTTTTTCAGAGCATATTACATGAAACATACATTGCTAATATTTATAAAGTTATGGCATATAAGATATAAGCTTTGATTAAAGTCTTAGGTGGAACTCTGATGAATCCATTATTCTGGAGTTGAGAGTTATTAAATCAAAACTGCATCACTTAGTGAATAACCCAGGTGCCAGCAGGTTCTGAAGTGTTCCTTTGGCTCCTGACCTTGCTGCCATTTCCTTTATTTTGCTGCTGCCAAGGTGCGTTTACCAATTGTATGTGACTAATAAACTCCCATGGAGATGTTGTAACTAATGACAACAGATGATATCTTTACAATAAAGGTGAAGAGGCAAACTTCTCCATGATAGATGTGTTTAGAAACAGCTGCTTTGGAGAAGGGAAAAATAGATGGGATAAAAGAAAGAGATGGGGAGAGGCCAGGTCAGCTTACTTCCATTACTATGATGAAGGTCATCTTGGCAGCAAGGACATGCCAAAACTGCATGTTATGGTTATACTTTTCCTCATGGTCGGGAGGGTACCTATAATCTCTGTACCTAAAAAGGAAAAAGAACAAAAATGAACCATAGGTAGGTGGACATCTAGTTATAGAGAGATGATCTATGGTCGATTGATATGATATGATAGATGATAGACAGATGATGGAGAGATTAATAATCTAGGATAGATATAGATGATAAACATTTGATAGATGATAGGTGGGTAAACAGATAGAGACATGTAGGTAGATGAGAGATAGATAATCTGTAATAGATAGGTAGATAGGTGATAGATATAGATGACAGGTAGACAGAATGAGAGATGGAACATGATACACTGGATATAGTAGTAACAGTTCACATGTCCAACCCTACATATTCTATGCTGAAGAAAATCTTTAAATGGAATGATGGCTTGTGAACTGGCCTCATTTATATATATATGTATATATATATATATATATACATATATATATACACACACACATATATATATATATATATAATTTTATTGTCATTTATTTCTTAGTATATTTTCTGAGAATAAATGGTAAAATTCAGGTAATTAACTATACTGACTGTTAGAAAGATGTTGTGGATGAAGTCCAGGGAGCATGGGCTAGATAGTGAGGAGTATTTTCAAGAATAATTCAAAATTAGCAAATTATTTAAAAAATAATATGACCTCTATCCATAATGTCCCCTTGTTGTGTCAAGTAAACATTTTAGACAATAGGACACACATTAGAAAAAAAAAGATGATTTAAGAAAAACATTGAAAGTACAGTGTGAAAACCTAGACAGAAGAAGACCTGCAGGTGACGAAGTCTCTTTTCTCCATGGGTGCTGTGTGGTTCGGAAAGTCAGCTATCAGGAACACTGACAGGCTGTTATTGACGTATCCTCTCAAAGGCTCTGAGGAATTCGTTGAGTAGGCATAAAAGTAAACCAGCCGGGGGATGATGTCAGATGTGAATGAGACAATGAAGGCCTGATGGGCAAAGGCAGAGAAACATGATGAGCTCAGCCCAGGGCTCAAAGTCTGACTTGTATGCGAGCCTACTTTCGTGGTGATCCCCATGAACGTGAGATGACTCAAATACCACTCTAAAACACACAAAGGCTGATGGGTAGGCTGGGATTAATCTTCCAAGATTTCACAACTACAAAATACCTAAGTCAACAATTGAACCTACGTGTATTTGTTGCTCCAAAGTATGTTTTTTGTCCTAGGTTTTGCCATGGCTCATGTTCCTGATTGACACATCCACTGTCCTTAAAAAGAATTTCCTTTGTCTGGGCTAGGAGAGAAACAGGCAGGGATAGGGGAATTCATTTGACTGTATCTCTCTGTGTTATTGAACCTGTGTGTGTATTTCTGTTTGTATTCATGTCTATATATAGTCTTAAAAATCTGTGTTATGTGCTTATAGGTGTATATGTCTGTTTAGGTCTGTATGGATATACCTGTGTGTATTCATGACTATGTCTCTCTCTGTATGTCTGTGTGTAGCTGTGTTTTGTGTCTGTATATTGAGTGTGCCTATAGCAGGCTGATGAATGAAAGAATGGAGGTCGGGTTGACAATTGTAGCTTATTGCAAATAATTTCAGTGCTTCATTTTATGGGGGTACAATTTTTTCCAAAGTAAAATGATCACAGAAATAGTTTGCATATTCTAGATCAGATGAATGCCCTTAGAACCATCTAGCTGACTCTGGCACTAGTATATTTAGAGGTATATATTTAAAGAAAACCGTTTCTGAGGCTGAAAGGGATTGTAACTCCATAGGAAGAACAACAATATCAACTAACTGGACCCCCCTCGACCCCAGAGTTTACAGCGAGTAAACCACAAACCAAAGAGTATACATGGAGGAACCCATGTCTCAAGCTACATATATAGCAGAGGATTGCCTTATCTGGCATCAATGGGAGGGGAGGCCCTTGGTCCTGTGGAAGCTCTATGTCCCACTGTAGTGGGATGATAGAGTGAAGAGGCAAGAGTGGCTGAGTGGATGAGGCACCGCCATCATAGAGGCAAAGGGGAGGGGGATGTGATGAAGGGTTTGGAGAGAGGATACCGGGAAGGGGGACAACATTTGAAATGCAAACAAATAAAATAACCAGATTTTTAAAAAATTAGAAAAAAATAACCCCCTTTTCTGTTCTTCTATGGCAATGAGTTATATTTTGTATTTTTACTTATTGAATATGTCTGACACTCTTTTCTCACAATTGGTAATTTCAAACAGATTTTAAAAAACTGGCAGAGAGCAGTGTCGCATAGTTTCCATGGGTTTGGAGTTTTCCTTTTTGTTTATTTTTTTCAACAAATTAGCTCTTGCTTTATGCAGTACTTGTATAGATTACTCTTTTATTTTCTAAGGTGACTATGATTAATTTTTATTTTTATTTCTTTAGTGCTTCTATTCAGGTGTTGTGTCTCTGAGTTTTCCTTTGGCAGCTGAAGTCATATGCTTAGGGTAGGATTTCCTATTTGAGTTTTTAAAGAGTATTAGTAGTTGATGATTTTTCTGTAACCATTCTCTAGCTCATTTCTCCATGTTCCCATTGTATTTAAGCTTTACAATTTCAACCACATCCCCTTTACATAAAGCATTCTAAAATAAATCACAAATATTCAATTGTCAAATCTCTTTTGATTATCTCAGTAAAACTTCAATAGAAAAAACATAATTTTGATAAATAATAAGGCAATAATGTTAGTATTTGCTAAATGTCACTTTAAAAATAATCTTGCAATACATAAAAATAAATAAATTTGTATTTATATGTATATGTGTGTATAATCACTTCTTGACTGCATTATTTGAACACATTACATTATCACTGATTTTCTGCCTAGATTGGTGGAATCTGTAAAACAACATCATGAAATTCCAATGAGAAAGTACAGTTTTCTTTTTATTGTTCTTTCTTAGAAATTAGCACTTAGGATAGCTTGTCCTTTCAAACCATCATTGTGATGAAATTGGTGCCAATGAGGATTGATTTTAGGTGCCATTCACATTTCTCCACTGCAACAGATACAAAAAGAAATGCAAAGTCGTCCCACGGAAAAAGGCATACTTACATTAGTTGCAACAGAAACGATGGCCATTCCATAAAGAATATCTTGCCAGACACCTATGGAGTGAGCTTTCGCTGCAACAGGTCTCCTGTACTGAGTTGTCAGCTTCCAGGCATCCACTCGGATTCCCATAATGTTGTTCAAGAGAGCAAACAGGGGTGCCAGGGGAAAAGAGGCCACAAACAGTGTGACAAACCCGAACTGGATAACTGAAGAGACACGAGTTATCCATCATTACTACACAGAGAGGAGGTCCATTCATTCAGTTCCTGCCACCTGTACATGCACTACTTTTCAGCTGGTTTGTTAGGAAGTGAATAATAACACTGATTCACCCCTCCTTGCTTTTTAAGGAACCAACAAATAACCTGAAGCAGAGGCAGTGTGGGTTTTCAAGGTGTTAGTCTCAGAACTTCACCTAGAAAACTAGCTAATCTATTTAACTTCAGTATCTTCAACATGAAAAATAAATATGGTCCAAAAGTTCACTGCACAATTATCAAATGGTGAAAAGAATAAGTAAAGAGTTTTTAGTATAAATTAATTCTTGGTTGACTTTCAATGCACAGAAGCTAATTTTGTTATAAATATTTCACATCTTTATGTCAGTACCAATGTATCCTGCACACACACACACACACACACACACACACACACACACACACACACACTCATTCAGAACTTATATAATGAGGAAAATACTATTTTATCACCCTATATAGCAATATCTACCTATTGTACACCTAAGCTGCATAAAATAATATTTCCTATCTCTTTGTGCAAATGATGTACACAGTATTATCTAAGGCTATACAATATAAAGTACATTATGGTAAAGTTGGTTTACCTTGAAGGACAAAAAAGTTTCTATCACAATGAGAGATTTTAAGATGAAATATATCTAATAAACAGTAATCACATAATGGTTTTAAGATCATCTTCTTTGTTGCACCATGATTTTGGTAAGAAGTACATAACTGCCTTCTCTAGCTGCAGCAAGGCAGGGGATGTCTGTGACCAGAAGCACCCTTGACAGACCACACAAGCAGCCTAAGCACCAGCCATCTAATATCTAACCTCAGTGAGACTTTCTTTGTTTAATCACTCAGACAAAGAAAAATGGAACTGTTCTCTCCACCTATCCATTCACCCATCTATCCAACAACTATCTATCTTCCATCCACACATATATACATCCATGTATCTTCCATCAATTTGTTATCCATATATACATGTACCTGGCATCTGTATATATATGTATATATATGTATTCATGTGCTATCCATACATCTCTCTGCCATCAATTCATCCGCCTATTCATTCATTCATCTTTATGCTATCTATATATCCATCCACTATATGTGTGTATGTGCCATCCATTCATCTACTCACTTGTCCATCTACCTACCTATCCATCAATCTATTCACCATACATCTACCCATACACAGAATCACATATCCTTCTGTCTCCCAATATTTATATATCTTCCATCATTCATCCATCTGCCATCTATCCATTTATCCACCATACATCGATGCATCCATCTATCCTAGCATCCATCCATCCATCTATCATCCATCCATCATTTTCATTCAATAATATCAAGCATCTACCATACGTAAAGAAATTGGCAAGAAATGAAAACTATTGATTTTACGAGTGTTGATCCTGCCTCAGAACCATGATTGGAAATTACCTGTTTCCAAGTACTCATAGAACAGCCCACGATGTCCATAAATCTGAAGGTCGTGATCTTGCTCCCAACGACTGTACAGTTTCTCAGAGCGGGTTCGGGTCCTTCGGCGTCTCCACCAATTAAAAATTAAGCTGTCAGAAAGGATAAAAGTTGGCATGTGAAGAAGGAAGTCAGAGTGCCAGTGTGTTAAGTCTGGAAACTATCAGAAAGAGAGACTAAGTACCTTAAGTTAGCACAATAGGAAATAAAGTCCGAAAAAAAACCAGTATAGTTTTTTTCCACAAGTGGTGGTAGTTAGGTTCATAGAGCATATTAAGGAGGATGGTCAGGGCTTGGGGTAATGGCCAATCTCCATGTCTCTGAATGCTCAGAAAATGTTTACAGAAATGAGAAATTAAAGCAGAGGTTTATTTAAGTAAATGCAATCAATATATTACAAGACACAAACCAACCAAGTTCCATACCATATAAGTTATATTATGGTAGTGTTGGATTGTGCCAAGGAGTAAGTTTGTTTTTTAACTAGCAAATTAATCAGTACAATAGACACACTGACAGAGTTAATTTTAAACACAAAAGCACTTATCCAATACCTTCCTAAGTTTGCTTCTAACAGATAATCCTAGAACCAAGTTAGCTAAATCTGATGAAAAGAGACCAACAAAACAGAGAAAACTGTCCTCATCAGTGTGAAGAGCATTTGAAATAAAAACCAAAGTGAGAATGTGCATGGTCATAGACAAGTGAATGGTATGAAAAAAATAAATCAATGAAATAAAACAAACACTGGGCTGTGGTTATTAAACAGAATGTGCTGCTGCTGGAAAATAGACCCTTCACGTACTAAGTTTTTGAAATGGAAGAAAAAAACCATATTCACAGTTTTCCAAAACAAATAAACAAACAACTCAAAACAAAATTTAACACGGATCTAAGACAATAATACAGGATGCTCAACCTGAATTTCAAAGTATGCATTTTATGCATTTAAAGCAGTAGCTTCCAACCAGAGTGATTTTGCCAGGGAAGCTTTGCAATATTGGGAAACATTTTTCCGTTGTTAACAATGGGGAGGAGATGGCCAAGCAACCACTTCACAGTGACTCCAAGAATGTATCTATCCTGCAGTGCAAATGGAAACATGGAGATGCCAACTCATGACTGAGCGACCTCATGAGATTACTAAAAATCAAAAACAAAAAATTATGATTAAAAACATATTTTATACACATATACTTAAGAAAGAAGAACAGAGCTGGTAGCTAATGCTTTGAATCATTACTAAAAATTAAAAAAAAAAAGATAAGCAGCCGGGTAGGAAAGGTATCAAACAGCATGAGCAAGTGCACATTGCCAAAGGAGACACACACAGCTAGAGAGCCATCCGCTCATGTTAATTAGTCGGGTAAAGGAAAAGTAAGACCCAAAGAGACAGAGTTCATATGTGCAAATGGACAAATAACATTATCACATGGACTGCTGCAGCAATTGTGTATTGAAAAGAGTAAGAATAATTATTTATATATATCTTAGATCCAAACTGAAAAACCAGAAGAGGGAAAAAAGGAGGGTACACAGAGTTGAGTGGGGTGGGGATACTTAGGGATCCCAGATGATCCTCTGTGTGCTCCTACATACAGGGACTGCTGGATTCCACAGCACACATAATGACCTTTAATTCTACACTAATTAATTCTGCTCTGTTAAAAATAATTTTTAGTACCTATGATCTATTTGAAGCTATTTTTGAATAACTGAGATTTGCCCAACATCAAATTTTATATTTTGTGTATGGATGTCTGATTTTCTTCAATGTTTCCTAAAAATGAAAGGTTATTGGCTCTATCTATCTATCTATCTATCTATCTATCTATCTATCTATCTAATTATTTTTGTAACCAGGCCAAAAATAAATTAGTCATGTTTGTACATACCATGGATTTCTGACATCTCCATTTCCCCCCATTATCTACAGAACTAGTCTGTCAGCAATCTCATACTCTTGTCATTAACAAAGTTTTCTACTGAGTTTTACAATCAGGTGGAGTAATAACTCTATCATTGTTCCCTAGTTTCTTAACCTCCCACAAAATATTTAGAATCTGCTTGTCTATATAGAAAATAATGCTGGTATTTTCATGACATATATGCATTTGTCAACATAGGGAAAAAAGGGCAGTTTTACTATGTTGTGTTATTCAGTCCAGAAACACACCATTTTTCTCCATTAATATGTTTTCAATGTCATATAATAAATAGGAAATAAACCCAATCCCTGGCTTCAGATTGCTTCTAAAAGAGTGTTAATCCCCTTACAAATTGAGACCTTTATTATCCTTTCTCTTTTCATTGGTGGACATATTCCTCTGATGTATGTAATCAGCTGGTATTTTTGTTATGTGTACATTTATGTAACATGAATAAACATTTATATGTACATAAATTTACCTGTATATAACATATTTATTATTCTTGTGTTGGAGAAGGGAGCAATTCTTTTACAAATGACCTAAGTTCTCTAGTGTTTCTATGACTATACAAGATAACACAGAATTTGAAAACAGACGAACAAAAAACTTCAAAGGTTCAATATTTAGTAATAGTTACAATTAAATATAACATCCCAGGGCTCAGGCACCATCTGGTAAGAGGGGGCAGAAAGACTGTAAAAGAAGTATGAGGGAAGAACTGGAAGAGAAAGAGGTAAGAGCTGGAAGAGTGTGGAGAGGTCTCTTAGGGAGAGGACAAGATTCTTGTACTCATGCACTCACAGCCCCTGTGGCTGTTACACAAAACCTCAAACCAGTCAAAATTCCAGACTGAAGTAGTATGTGTGTGTGTGTGTGTGTGTGTGTGTGTGTGTGTGTGTGTGTATGTGTGTGTGTGTGTATGGTCATGAGCCATCAATCCTGGATGATGTATTCTGGAGAGTGGGAGTCATCTTTCTTTTTTTTTCCTTGTTTTTAATTCTTTTTTTTATTGGATACTTTATTTACATTTCAGATATTATCCCCTTACCCCAATTCCCCCCTTCCCACCCAGGAACCCTCTATCCCATCCCCCTTCCCCCTGCTTCTATGAGGATGTGCCCCCACATCCTCCCCCAACTCTGACCTCCTCATCCTCGAATTACCCCACACACAGAGTCCAGGCTTCATGAGGCCAAGGATCTCCTCTCCTACCTATGGCAACAAGGCAGTCCTCCCCTACATATACAGCTGGAGCCATGGGCCCCTCCCTAAGTGCTCCCAGGCTGGTGGTTTAGACCTTGGGGGATCTGGATGGTTGGTATTGTTGCTCTCCTCATGGGGTCTCAAACCCTTTCAACTCCTTCAGTCTTCACTCCTCCATTGGGAACCCCATGATCAGTTCAATGGTTAGCTGTGAGCATCTGCCTCTAAATATGTCAGACTCTTGCAGACCTCTGAGGAGACAGCTATATCAGGCTCCTGTCAGCATGTACTTCCTGACTTCCACATCAGCGTCTACCTTTGGTGACTGCACATGGGATTGATACTCCGGTGAATGGTCTCCAGACGGCCCCTCCTTCAGCTACTGTTCTACACTTTGTCTCCATATTTGCTCCCTTGAGTATTTTGTTACTTCTTCTAAGAAGGACCAAAGCACCCCCACTTGGTTTTCCTTCTTCATGAGCTTCAAGTGGTCTGTGAGTTGAATATTGTGTATTTCAAGGTTCTGGGCTAAAATCCAATAATCAGTGAGTGAATACCATGTGTGTTCTTTTGTGATTGGGTTACCTCACTCAGGATGATATTTTCTAGTTCCATCTACTTACCTAAGAATTTCTCAAATTCATTTGTTTTTAATAGCTGAGTAATATTCCATTGTGTAAATGTACCACATTTTTTGTATGCATTCCTCTGTTGAAGGACATCTGGGTTATTGCCAGCTTCTGGCTATTATTAATAAGGCTGCTATGAACATAGTGGAACATATATCCTTGTTATATGTTACAGCATCTTCTGGGTATATGCCCAGGAGTGACATAGCTAGATCCTCAGGTAATGATATGTCCAATTTTCTGAGGAACCGCCAGACCGATTTCCAGAGTGGTTGCACCATCTTGCAATCCCACTAACAATGGAGGAGTGTTCCTCTTTCTCCACATCCTCACCAGCATCTACTATCACCTAAGTTTTTAATCTTACCCATTCTGACTGGTGTGAGGTGGAATCTCAGGGTTGTTTTGATTTGCATTTCCCTGATGACTAAGTATGCTGAACATTTCTTTAGGTGCTTCTCGGCCATTCGCGTTTCCTCCATTGAAAATTCTTTGTTAAGCTCTATACCCCGTTTTTTATTAGGGTTATTTGGTTGTCTGGAGTCTAATTTCTTGAGTTCTTTGTATATATTGTATATTAGCCCTCTATCAGATGTGGGATTGGTAAAGATCTTTTACCAATCTGTTGGTTGTCATTTTGTCCTATTGACAGTGTCCTTTGCCTTACAGAAAGTTTGCAATTTTATGAAGTCCCATTTGTCAATTCTTGATCTTAGAGCATAAGCCATTGGTGTTCTGTTTAGGAACTTTTCCTCTGTGCCTAGGTATTCAAGGGTCTTCCCCACCTTCTCTTCTATTAGTTTCAGTGTGTCTGGTTTTATGTGGAGGTCCTTTATCCACTTGGACTTCAGCTTTGTACTAGGAGATAAGAATGGTTGGACTTGCATTATTCTACATGTTGTCCTCCAGCTGAACCAGCACCATTTGTTGTAAATGCTGTCCTTTAACCACTGGACAGTTTTAGCTTCTTTGTCAAAGATCAGGTGACCATAGATGTGTGGGTTCATTTTTGAGTCTTCAATTCTATTCCATTGATCTTCCTGCCTGTCTCTGTACCAATATCATGTAGTTTTTATCACTATTGCTCTGTAGTCCAGCTTGAGGTCTGGGATGGTGATTCCTCCAGAAACTATTTTATTGTTGAGAATAGTTTTCGCTATCCTAGGTTTTTTGTTATTCCAAATGAATTTGAAAATTTCTCTTTCTAAATCTGTGAAGAATTGAGTTGGGATTCTAATGGGGATTCTATTGAATCTGTAGATTGCTTTTGGCAACATGGCCATTTTTACTATATTAATCTTGCCAATCCATGAGCCTGGGAGAGATCTTTCACTTGCTTGGTTAGATTCACACCAAGGTATTTTACATTATTTGTGACTACTGTGAAGGGTGTCATTTCCCTAATTTCTTTTTCAGCCTGTTTATCTTTCATGTAGAGGAAGGCTACTGATTTGTTTGAGTTGATTTTATAACCAGCCACTTTGCTGAAGTTGTTTATCAGGTTTAGGAGTTCTCTGGTGGAAGTTTTAGGGTCACTTAAGTATACTATCATATCATCTGCAAATAGTGATATTTTTCACTTCTTCCTTTCCTATTTGTATCTCTTTGACTTCTTTTTGTTGTCTAATTGCTCTGGCTAGGACTTCCAGTACTATATTGAATAGGTAGGGAGAGAGTGGGCAGCCTTGTCTAGTCCATGATCTTAGTTGGATTGCTTCAAGTTTCTCTCCATTTAGTTTGATGTTGGCTACTGGTTTGCTGTATATTGCTTTTTTTTTTTTTAACTAGGCAAAGAATTTTATTAACCTTTTCCAAACTTTATTCCCAGGCTTTTTCAGCTTAATTTGCCGCAAAGAATTAGATATAAGCGAAACTGAAAAGAGCTGCACTGTCCGGGGGCTTGGGCTTAAAAATATTAAAGATCTAGATTTTATCAGATCCATAATAAACAAATTTTTTTAAAAAAGCAGTCATGATATAAAATAGCAGCTCCTGTAACTTCTGCAAATGTCATCTTCTTCAGAAGTTGCTTCCATTCAGTTTGTCTCATTCTTAGAAGCCTCATCAACATTCTCCACCAGATCTGGAACTTCATCATCATCATCCTCTCCAGTAGCAAGTGGTGCTTTTCCATCCACTGATTGTTTAGGCAGAGCTTCGGCCCGTCTCCTTAAGCTAGTCAGACTGTCTGCACCGAGCTGGTTTAGGATGCTGGGAAGCATGTCTGTCAGCTGCTTTGTCTCAGCATGGCCTGTAATGGTGAAGGTGTTTGCTGCCAGAGACGCCTGAACTTTAGGTTTGTTAAAATGGATCATTGTTCCTTGTTTTGTAAACATGTCCACCTCTTCAATACCAGAGATATTGTTTACCCCTAACTTCTTTAAGGAGAACTGCAGCTTTTTATCGTCTGCTGTGGCTGTTCTGTGAACCACCTTCTTCTTTCTACGAGCAGTTCCTTTCCCACCAATGTGCACTTGTGCCTGCAGTTTGGCAAGTTTTTCCTGGTTCATGATCGTTTCTTTCATCTTCTTGAAGTGGAAATGGGACCGCACGGGGAACTAAGGTTCACGCTCAGGGGGGATCGGGCAGACCAGCTAAGATAAGGTGCACACACGCGGGCTGTATATTGCTTTTTCTATGTTTAGGTATGGGCCTTGAATTCCTGATCTTTCCAAGACTTTTACCATGAAGGGATGTTGAATTTTGTCAAATGCTTTCTCAGCTTCTAGTGAGATGATCATGTGGTTTTTTCTTTGAGTTTGTTTATATAGTGGATTACATTGATGGATTTCCAAATATTGAACCATCCCTGCATTCCTGGGATAAAGCCCACTTGACCATGATGGATGATTGTTTTGATGTGTTCTCGGATTCAGTTTGCTAGAATTTTATTGAGTATTTTTGCATCAATATTCATAACGGAGATTTATCTGAAGTTCTCTTTCTTTGTTGGATCCTTGAGAGGTTTATGAGTGTGATTGTAGCTTCATAGAACGAATTGGGTAATGTGCCTTCTGTTTCTATTTTGTGGAATAGTTTGAAGAGAATTGGTATTAGGTCTTCCTTGAAGGTCTGATAGAATTCTGCACTAAAACTATGTAGACCTGGGCTTTTTTGGTAGAGAGACTTTTAATGAATTCTACTATTTCTTCAGGGGTTTTTGGACTACTTAGATGGTTTATTTGCTCCTGATTTAACTTTGGTACCTGATATCTGTCTAGAAAATTGTCCATTTCATCCAGATTTTCCAATTTTTTTGAGTATAGGCCTTTGTAGTAGGATCTGAAGATTTTTTGAATTTCCTAAGTTTCTGTTGTTATGTTTCCCTTTTCAGTTCTGATTTTATTAATTTGGATACTGTCTGTGCCCTCTAGTTAATCTGGTTAAGAGTTTATCTATCTTGTTGATTTTCTCAAAGAACCAATTCCTGGTTTTGTTGGTATTTTGTATAGTTCTTTCTGTTTCTATTTGGTTGATTTCAGCCCTGAGTTTGATTATTTCATGCTTTCTACTCCTCTTGGGAGTATTTGCTTCTTTTTGTTCTAGAGCTTTCAGGTGTGCTGTCAAGTTGTTAATGTATGCTCTCTCCAGTTTCTTTTTGTAGGCACTTAGAGCTAGCTATGAGTTTTCCTCTTAGCAATGCTTTCATGGAGTCCCACAAGTTTTGGTATGATGTTTCCTCATTTTCATTAAATTCTAAAAAGCCTTTAATTTCTTTCTTTATTTCTTCCTTGACCAAGTCATCATTGAGTAGAGCATTGTTAAGTTTCTAAATGCATGTGAGTTTTCCATTGGTTTTGTCATTATTAAAGACCAGCCTTAGTCCGTGGTGATTTCATAGGATGCAAGAGATTATTTCATTTTTTTTTTGTATCTGTAGAGGCCTGTTTTGTGGCCAATTATATGGTCTATTTTGGAGAAGGTACCATGAGGTGCTGAGTAAAAGGTATATTCTTTTGTTTTAGGATGAAATGTTCTATAGATGTCTGTTAAATCCATTTGGTTCATAACTTCTGTTAATTTCAATGTGTCTCTGTTTAGTTTCTGTTTCGATGATCTGAACATTGCTGAGAGTGGGGTATTAAAATCCCCCACTATTATTGTGTGAGGTGCAGTGTGTTTTTTGAACTTTAGTAAAGTTTCTTTTATGTATGTAGGTGCCCTTGCATTTGGAGCATAGATGTTCAGAATTGAGAGTTCACCTTGGTAGATTTTTCCTTTGATGAGTATGAAATGTCCTTCCTTATATTTTTTGATTACTTTTGGTTGAAAATAGATTTTATTTGATATTAGAATAGTTACTCCAGCTTGCTTCTTGGGACCATTTGCTTGGAAAATTGATTTCCATCCGTTTACTCTGAGGTAGTGTTTTTTTTTGTCACTGAGGTGTGTTTCCTGTATGCAGCAAAATTCTGAGTCCTGTTTATGTATCCAGTCTGATAGTCTGTCTTTTTATTGGAGAATTGAGTCCATTGATGTTAAGAGATATTAAGGAAAAGTGATCGTTGCTCCCTGTTATTTTTGCTATTAGAGGTGGAATTATGTTTGTGTAGCTATCTTCTTTTGGGGTTGTTGGAAGATTACTTCCTTGCTTTTTCTAGGTTCTAGTTTCCTTCCTTGTGTTGGCGTTTTCCATCAATTATCCTTTGAAGTGCTGAGTCTGTGGGAAGATATTGTGCAAATTTGGTTTTGTCATGGAATATCTTGGTTTCTCCATCTATAGTGATTGAGAGTTTTTCTGGGTATAGTAGTCTGAGCTGGCATTTGTGTTCTCTTAGGGTCTGTATGATATCAGTCCAGGATCTTCTGGCTTTTATAGTCTCTGGTGAGAAGTCAGGTGTAATTCTGATAGGTCTACCTTTATATGTTAGTTGACCTTTTCCCCTTACTGCTTTTGTATTTTTTCTTTGTTTTGTGCATTTGATGTTTTGATTATTATGTGACGAGAGATATTTCTTTTCTGGTCAAGTCTGTTTGGCATTCTGTAGGCTTCTTGTATGTTTATTGGCATCTCGTTCCTTAGGTTAGGGAAGCTTTCCTCTATAATTTTGTTGAAGATGTTTACTGGCCCTTTAAGTTATGAATCTTTACTCTCATCTATACCTATTATCCTTAGATTTGGTTTTCTCATTGTGTCCTGGATTTCCTGGATGGTTTGGGTTATGAACTTTTTGCATTTTCTTTGACAGTTGTGTCAATGTTTTCCATGGTATCTTCTGCACATGAGATTCTGCCTTCTATCTCTTGTATTTGGTTGGTGATGCTTGAGTCTGTGACTCCTGATCTCTTTCCTACGTTTTCTATCTCCAGGGTAGTCTCCCTTTGAGATTTCTTTATTGTTTCTGTTTCCATTTTTAGATCCTGGATGGTTTTATTCAATTCCTTCACCTGTTTGGTTGTGTTTTCTTGCAATTCTTTAAGGGATTTTTGTGTTTCTTCTTTAAGGGTTTCTACCTGTTTATCTGTGTTCTCCTGTACTTCTTTAAGTGAGTTACTTATATCCTTCTTAAAATCCTCTATCATTATCATGAGAAGTGATTTTAATTCTGAATCCAGCTTTTCCTGTGTGAAGGGATGTCCATGGCTTGCTATGGTGGGAGAACTGGGTTCTGATGATGCCAAGTAACTTTGGTTTCTGTTGCTTGCCTTTCACCATCTGGTTAACTCTAGTGTTACCTGTGTTCATTGTGTCTGACTTTCCAGTTTATCTTGCTTGTGTCAGAACTCCTCAGAATTCAGATGTCTCTGTGATCCTGTGATCCTAAACTCCTGGGTGGAAGAACTCCTGGGACTCAGGCCGCCTCTGGGATCCTAAAATCCTGCTGCTCTGAGTGCAGTGGTTCCTCTAGGATGGTTCAGGATATGTTGTCTTCACAGGAATAGACCAGTTAGGTGTTCACTGGTCTGAGTGGAGTGATTCCTCTAGAATGGGTCATCTTTCTTTAAAACTGTGACCCCTGGTATGTTGACCAACCTACAATGGATGGCCACACATTCAAGAGTACATGGACAGTATAAATGAACCTAATGTAGCACAGCAAAAGAAAAGTGAAAAAGAGAAGAGGAAGTTAGAAGTGGGTGGCGAGATAGAGAGTAGTGGAACTAAGAGGAGTTGGAGGAAGAGCAGATTGAATAGGATTAAAAATAATGTGACAGTAATAAATATACCCATCTTCTTACACTTATTTGAATCAAATATGCAATGGGTGAGTCATACGTACGGTTGACAGGCTTCATGGATGTTTCCAAAAAGCTGTTTCCCAATCATGATGATGGTTAGCTGGGTGGTCAGCTCTATCAGACAGCCTGCAGGACCACACTGTTGAGAAACAAAAGAGGAGAAAACAGAGATAGAGGAGGATAAAGAGAATTTTGCAGCATCTGGAATGTTTGAAACTCAAAAGTTATAGTCAGGAGTTATAATACGATCAGGCAGTGATAGAATTCAGGAGCAAATCGGCCCTACAGACCATTTATGACTGTATCACATCCATTTCTGAACTGTGCTGGAGATATTATTTTTAGTCTTATTCTTAAACAACAACAACAACAACAAAATATGAATCCTTATGTCTGTCTGGGCTAGGGTTAAAAAGTGGCATAATTTTCATGTGACCAGTTCAGAAAACATTGGTCATGTAAAATGAGCCATTGAAGAGCCCCATCTTGATTCATGACCCTTTGCTTGATTCTTTCAGGAATAAAAGTCCTATTCTACTTACTTTACATTTTATTGCCAAACCATAGATAGGCTCTTTGATAGTATCAATTGTCAATCGGTTAAAATGTAGCAGAACCACCTGGGCAAAGAGCCTCTGGACATGCATATGAAGGATGATTTTTATATTAGTAATTGAAGCGAGAAGACCTGGTGGGTGGCACCATTCCCTAGATGGAATCCTGGGTAAGGATAAGTGGAGAAAGGAAGCTGAGCGGCAGCAGGCATTCATTGCTTTCTGATTTCTGACTGTGGATGAGATCAGAACAGTTGCTTCAAGTTTCTGGTGTCTTGAATTTCTTGCCACGATTGACTATACTCTTGAATAGTGAGAGGAAATAAACCCTTTAACCTTTAAGTTGATTTTTTCAGGGTATTTTATCATAGTAACAGAAAAAGAAGCCAAAACAGGCCCCAAATCAAGTTTTGCTCAAAGAAAACTTAAATATCAAAGAGATGATAAAACTGATCAATGGATGGAGTGTCAGAAGCAATCTAGGAGAGGCTAAAAACTAACAAGAGACTTTCTAGATAAGACCCATTGTTTTAATGGCCTTGATGGGTAAAATGTTGAATTGCAAGGCCTTTAGAGATCTTATCTCAAGATTTATTCCCATTATTGTTATGTCTTTTCTGTCAGTATTAAGATAGTCTAATAATTCCTGGGCATTAGCCTACCCTATTAGGCAAATTTTATGCAGATCAATGAAGATATACACACTTGTAGTAATGCTATTGTAGGCAAATTGGTGATTTCACATTTCTTAATAATGATTCTATAGAATTCCTAAATTTATACAAGTAATTTTGAGCTCTTTATAGTATGAAAGCCATAACTAGAGTTCTGAAAACCTTCCTGTGTCACAGGCTAATTGCACTCAGATAGAAAGCAGACTTGGAACATATTTACAATCAGGGAAAACAATTTTTCTAGGCTATCTTTGAAACCATTATCTGATAACTAAATGTAATAAACTGAGGATGTACAATTTTCTGTAGGTGGAAAGACAAAAGATAAAATATTGACTGGACTTATCTATACAAAACTTCAAAATTAATGAGATACAAGGCAGGTGATTTGCCTCTTGACGAAACTGTGCTAACTTATGACATAAGAGTTATTGTTTTAAACTTTTAATGAATTGTGGAGCTAGTAACAGATAATGAATATTTAATTACGTACTAGTCTTGATGGAAACACATGTAAGCACTCCTGATGAAACTCCTTATTCGATGTATCGACTTGAATTAATGTTTTGAACTTGTGATGAACTTGTTTTGGAATGTAAAACCACTTAGAAAACCATGTGATCTATTCTCTTGAGAAAGTATAACAATTAAGAATGATGACAATAAGGGACAAGATTTCTTTCATTCAGCAATAAAAAGTTTTTTTTTCTCTCAGTAATAGATAAGCCTTTCTTCTTTCAACAATAAAGAGGATGAGGTTTTTTTCTTTCTTATGTTTTTTTTCTTACTTTTGTCAATAAAAACATAGAAGCATTTTCCTTTTCTGAGCACAAAGGTTGTTATTTTTCATCTGGAGTGAATTTTTTCTGTATTGGTACTTGCTCAATGAAACTTGTTCCTGGGGGCTTTTATTTCATCTTTCTTTATCATACATATACATATATATGTATCTATCTATCTATCTATCTATCTATCTATCTATCTATCTAGATATAGATATAGATATAGATATAGATATAGATATAGATATAGATATAGATATATAGATATAGATATAATGTATATATACATACATTTATATACACATTTAATATATATATATGTATAGTGTGTGTGTGTGTGTCAGTGTGTGTGTCTGTGTGTGTGTGTCTGTGTACATATACATGGACACTTGTGGAATTGATGAGACAAGTGGTTAGTGGTAACCAGAATGTGTGTCTATGAGTGTATGTGTGTCTGTGCATATTGCCTTTGTAAGAGATTTTCTTTCTGCATGCCTGACATTCTTTTCCTGGCTCTCAAGGCATTAAGAAACTCCAAATCTCTTACCTGAACAATGAGAGGACTTATGGAGAAAGAACAGAGAGCCAGAATAATCGAATCTTTATTTACCCTCCACCCCAACTACACTGCAGATGTTAATTGCCTGAAGCCAGCAGTTTCTGGCTCCAGAATAAAAGAGAGTTAAGAAAGGTAAATAAATACTCTTCATAGTAAACTACTTTTACTCACACAAAACCAATTTTTGCCTCGCTCAAACTGCCAATGCTACACCCCCAGTGGCTGCTCTCCAGAGAGAGAACAGGTGCCAGATAGGCTCCCAGCAATGGAGTCAGTGTCGACTTGACAGTATCTAAGTTAGTGCTAGAGAGAATGGCAGGTCTTAATTATCTGAGGCCACACATCTGACCTAGAAGAGAGTTCTTACCTCTTCGCTTCTCCATATGTTGAACATATATGTGTACCTCCCAGGATATCCCACGAGCTTCCCTTTAAAGAAGGCCACATAGAAGCAAGATGAGTAATAGTTCACAAACTGGAAGAGAAACATCTTCAGAGTGAGGCTGCTCTCATACTCCTGGTGAGTTCGAGGTATCTCTGCCAATAATAACCATCAAGGATAAATGCATTTCCCTGAATGCTAAACTTAGAATGCTATTCCTACCATTTAAAAATTTGTGAAAATGCTCTTAACTCTGACCTCAGTTGATCAATATTAAAGAGTTCTGTGTTTGTCCTGGCTTTCTGTTGGTCATAATGTATTGATCCCACAGCTGTGAAAATCTAGGGGAGCAGTCACTACATTTCAATGGTGGGAATTTCTGTAGGAATAAGACTGAATGTGCAATTTGAATGCCTATAAGATTGGAAGTACCGGTCCCCATCACTGCTAGACACTACAGATAATCCCATCATGCTTATCTCCCCTTTACCCACGGTCAAGCAGGTTGAAACCAGGTTAGCTTATGCCAAGGGCTAAGATGTTTCTAACTACATTATACTTTCCTCTCATGAACTTAACTGTAAGGCAAATGCTGGCAGAGGTAGCATGTGCTTTCTCTCCCCTTCGCTAAAAATGCAATCATAGTTTGTAATTTAATGAATTCTAAAGATAAGAAAATATTAGATTCTTTCCCAAGCCTGCTAGAACACTGTGAAGAGCCCAATGAGTAAGGGAACACACTTAATTTCATAAGTTGATAATTTCTCAGTAAAACAGCTGACCCAGATACTCCCAATGACACTTTCAGAAGTAGGAAAAAATAATTTTAAGGACACAATATCTTCCATTTTGATGAAGCTCACTTGCGTTCATTGCAAATGCCTCTGATAGGAGGACAGGAATGCTTTTCACTAAAGAAATCCATGACTTCTTGGTATCTTTAAGAACAGTTTATTTGCTATGATTTATTCTCTTGGTTTTGCCTAGAGAATGTAAACTTGACTTAGAACTCAAAATTTCAAGATGATGCAAGGACTACTTCAAAACAGTGCTTGCCTAGTGTTCTTCCCCCTCTATGTAGAGCAGTGGAATGAACACAGAGCCTGGGTAGGGTCGCAAGGAGTGCTGTGAGAAGGGATGCCCTTGTCTGTTAAGTGGCTAACCTTGTCTATCGCTAACTTGAATCGATGCTCTTTTCAGCACTCCTTTCTCAAATCCTAGCTTTAACCTACAACTCCACCATCTTCCCCTTTGAGGAGAAAATTTAAAACTTCAACAAGAAAATAATCTACTTTGCAACAGATGCTGCCTAAACAGACAAGTACCATGTTCTAGATCCAAGAAAGAGGGGACTGATGCAGTGTCTTGCTTTTGTTATTTATTTTCGTATTTCATAATGAATTCCAGAAGCAAATACCTTTCAAGTACAGGGAAAAAAACTCATGATTTTAGTACAGTGTAGATTCTGACCAGGGTTCAGCTAGGTCCACCCAGGGAATACTGTGATAAGAGTCCTCAAAAAATGGCCAAGGAGTCCTGAATTCTTTAAGAGTTTTCTTGCTTCCAATATGAAATAACTGAATGTGAATCTTAAGGAATTTGTAAAAATCAGGTGTGGATTTACTTAGAGCACAAAACAGCCTGATAATTGATCCCTTCAAATGTCAACAATGTGAAAGAGGGTTCGAAGATGGAGATGCAATGTTGGCTGCAACCCATATCCAAATCACTCTTCATAATTTGCTCAGCTTACCCATTTTCGTAATCCAGTTAGATATCCTTTCATAAAAAAAATTCAGTATCAAGATGACCATGCAGTTCAGGCATGATGCAGAGAGAGCAGTGGCCAGCTGCGGGGTAAAGAAGCTTTTCACGTTCTGCAGGGTGGCTTCGCTTTCCATGAAGCTGGCAAAAGTAGCAAAGACTGACAGGCGGTAGACAATGATGGACACCATGCTGCTGAGGAGGAGAGCCATCTGAGGGGAGAGCCAAGACTCACTGGGTATGCCATTTTCCCATTTTGTTATATTTGCATAGCAGCACCTTGGGCAAAGCAATTTTTCTTACCATAGAGGCAACAGATAGGCCATTGGCAAGGTGGAAGGCTTAACCATTTGGTGGCTATGAGTTCAACATAAAATAGGGAAAAACTGTGATGGATCATATTGTCAGGTTGACAGGAGACAAGCCTCTGGACTGTTGGTGGGTTTATCTAGATTAAGTTAATTGAGGTGGAAAGAACCATTTTAACTGTGGGTTACACCACTCCATGGGCCTGAGATCTGGGCAGAAATATAAAAGGAAAAGTGAACTGAGTGCCAGCATCTATCTCTTTTTGCTTTGTGGCTGTACATGCAACGTGACCTGCTTCCGCATGCTCCCATTGCCACACATGCTGTGCTGTGCTGGTGTATGTCCTGGAACCATGAACTAAAATAAAAACAAACTCCTCCCTTCAGTTGATTCTTGTCAGTTACTTCATAGCAATATGAGAGGTGACTACAATTCATCTTTTTTATTCATTTTCTCATAGTGTTTACAAATGACAACCATATCTGTAAATCTTACCCCAGTCTGCTATGTTTTGATGTAGCTTTTGAAGTCAATTTATGATCTATCATTTATCCTTTGTCTGTCTGTCTATCTATCTATCTATCTATCTATCTATCTATCTATCTATCATCTGTCTATCTGTCTATCTGCTTGTTTCTATGTCTGTCTGTCAGTCATCTATCTACCCTTCATGTATCTATCTGTCTATCTATTATCTATCTATCTATCTATCTATCTATCTATTATCTATCTAGATTATTTTTATCAATATAAATTATCTCTTAAGGTTTTAAAGAAAATAAAAATAATCCTTTCAGGGAACATCTGCCAGAACTCTAGGCTTTAGTGACACTGTATACATTGTACATTGCAAAGCAGCTCCATATGAATTCAGTGACTGAGAAACTCTATTCCAAAGTTGAGGAAGCAAATCAAATTGACTGATAAGTAGAAAAACAGAACAACCATTCTAGGACCATGCTTCCTAGTTAATTTATCAGAATTGAGCCTGTGGTGCCCTGTCCGTGCCCATTTTTATTCATTTTTTCCTCTAAAAGTTGTTATATAAGCTAAAAGGTATATGCCAGCCAACTCTTTCAAGATATAAAAATATTTTATATCTTGTTTAAAAGTATAGTGTATATACAATGGAAAAGTTGAAAAAACAGTCTACAATATTTAATTTGTAGTTTAATAGTTTTCACCTCCAATTAAGATTCTCTCACCCTTATTTCCCAAATTAAAGGCTAACTGTAGAGCATTCCCAAATTAGGAAGGGGAAGGAAATGAAAAAATCATGTTGGCAAATTAATGTATTACCTATAGATGTGGAGAGAAACCCACTGCCTCACCACAGGAGTTGTCTTCCTCAGATTTTAGTTTGCTTATTTCAACAAGGAAAAAGAAGTTTCATAGTTTAATTGCTCAATCACATGTATAGATACTTTAAGGGAAATAAAGGCCAATGAATGATGTTGATAACACTAACCAGAAACTGTAAGATGAATGTGACACTTTTCTTCGGTTTCAAGGTATCAGTCAATCAGACATACAGGAAAGGGCTGTGAAGTCAGGGATTTCCACCCTTCCCCCATATCTTTCTATAAATTTCAATATTGGGAAAAATCTATGTAAATTATGGCATGCTTTGTATAAGAGGTATAGGCAATGTAGGAAAAATGGACCATTGTAGGAATGATCTGAGAACTGATACAGAGAGAGCTGTGGCGATAACTGTGGTCCATGGATGACTATGTTTATAGAAGTAATAAAGGATTCCAAAACGCTGCTTACCCCGAAGGTCACCGTGGTCCCTGACACAAAGTACCATGGGATGCGGTGGCACAGAGGCATGTGTGGCTCCATTTCCTGTAATATTAGAAAAATGACAAAGTAATCCTTTGTTCTCACAGTTGAGACTCCAAATGACAGTAGGAATATCAAGGAGTATGTTGAAGGTAGGGTCCACATAATTGGCTCTCTGGTCACATAGCTCATGGAAAGTGATACCTTCCCTTGAATAGAAGGCCATTAGACCACAAGAGACATTCCACCTAAGATAAAAGAGATAATTGAGGCAACCTGCTTCCTAAGTGCTAGGTTGCAGTGGCCTCCAGAGCCTGACAGAGAAGAGACAAAGCCCAGCTCTAGCCACTGAGATACAGTGAGACTCAATTTAATTTTTCTGCAGTGTCCCCTACTTGCTTTATAGCATATGAAGTCCCCAAACAATAGGTCAGGCTTTTCTACCTCAGTCATCATAGATGACTGAACGCTTAGTCTCTAGCCGATGACACTGTATGGAACCTGTAGGAGGTGTAATCTTGCTGGAGGAATTATATCAGTGTGAGAATCTTGGAGTATCTTTAGGCTAACTCCACTTTCTGTTTTCTCTCTGTCTCTCTCTCTCTCTCTCTCTCTCTCTCTCTCTCTCTCTCTCTCTCTGTCTCTCTCTCTCTCTGTCTCTCACTCTCTTTCTCTCACCCCCTGCTTCCTGGGTATGGATGATTATGATCTTTAGATTCATGATTTAGCTACTGTGTGTTTCCTGACCTCATGGATTTTCCCTTTGTCACCCAAGCAAAAACTAAACTCTTCTATAGGTTGCATTTGGCTATTGTATTTTATCATAGCAACAACAATAAATAGTAAGTCACACAACACCCAGAATAACCCGATGTTATACATACTGGACATTTTTTGTGATATTTCAATAAAATTTAGGAGATATTTGGCAAATTCTTAAAGTGTGAAAAGAATTTTGGAAGTTACACTACAATGGTGCCCTTAAGAAAAGAGGAGTGTCTACAGAGGATATGGAATCTGAGGTGGGGTACGTTGTCTTTCTTATAGCAATTTGGGGATCCTAGCCGATGTAGCTAACATTCTGGCTTCTGGAAGCAAAGAATTTTCTACCCTCACACAAGAACAGTGAACTTACACAAAGCGTAAAGCCTCAGTCAGGAATACACAGCCAGTTTTATGGTTCATGAATTGAAAACTAGAACTTTCTTAGCTCCAAGGAAGTGACTTTTCCATGGCAATCAATGCAAAGGCACCACACAAAGAGAAATTTGATTAAATAAAGTCTTCACTCTTACATCCCTATCTTTATACATTTACTGTTTAAGCTGAACACATCATCTCACTTCCATTCACATTAGCTTCTATTTCCCTTTTTATCATCTAGTAGTAAAATCACCTACGCAGTGTTCTGACATACTGGATTTGCTTTAAAAGTAATCTCGGGAAAGGATAGTATATAGATACATGTGACAAAATGCTGTCCATGAGGTGAACATGCAGTGTTGGGTAGCAGGTCCACCCATGGGTTTAATGATAGCTTTCTATTTGTCAATGTGTTTGAACATTTTCATATATATGAAAAACACAGGAATTTTATGAATTCATTTGTTTGCTGATGGAACACCATTCTAGGGCAGCCAATAACAGAGGGTCTACTAGGGCAAATTCCTGCACCATATCTATTGTACCTTTGTCACAGGATTCATCTTCTTGTGTTTACACATAGCTTCGAATTCAGGCCGCAGCTGGTGCTGTTGCTGCTGTTCCTCAAAGTCCACCAGATCCCACTCATACTCAAGCCTGGCTTGCCGCTGTTTCCAAAACTCCAGAAACAGTGTGACTTCAGGGGAGGAAAGTATCGGTAAAGGCATCAATAGTTGCACAAACAAAAATAGCAAGACAGCAACCCTAGTGACTGGAGTCGTGGTTTGCAATTTAGAGAGCCTGCTGCTCAAGCAGAGGATTCAAGTTCAGTCCACAACACCTCCATCTGGAGGCTCACAACATCCATTAACTCGAACTCCATGAGATTCAATGCCACTTCTCACTTCATTGGGCACCTGATGTCATGTACACACATGTGCGCATATGCACATATGCACACAGAATTGAAAATAATAAAAATAAATCTTAAAACAGAAACTTTCACTTCTTTTGTCAATTGCTTTGTTTGCAAAGCAGTTCACAAGTTGTCAGTTGGAAATGGCACTTGCTTTTAATGCTGTGTTTATCAGTGACTACTGATTTTAGCATTAAATAATAATGAATAAATTAAGAAAATTAAGAAAATCCAAGTTAATTTCTTAATAGTTAAAGCTTTAAATTTCCAGATCATCTATCTATTCCCTCATTCTGTCATAATATTTCATCTTGACATTAGCTAAACACTAACAATTGGTATAACTTTTAGAAACAGAATTTGGTGACTCTTAGGCTCACTGAACAGTTATACTCCTCTCATGTCAAGATTGTTAATCTAAGGAAATATTAAGAAAACTAGATAACACAGATGGGGACAAAAGATGTCACATCATGGAAAAAGCAAAAGTGTATTACATGAAAATAGAAAAGATACAGTCTAACACCCAAACTACTTTTATGATTTCTATGGGTTTCTTGAGACTACATAAATCCACAAGAATCTCAAGATTTGAATATCATTGAAAAGAAATTTCTGTAATATATAGAGATTCTTTGCTTGAGCATTTTAGATTGAACTTAAATGAGATTTAAGTACAAGAAAGAGAACCGTTGGAGACACGTGGATGGTGAAAGCTGATCACAGACTGAAGGAGGAAGCAAGTTCAAAGGCCTGCTTTGGTTAGACTGAGTTCAAGAACAGCCTGAGAAACTTCCTGACTCAGTATAAAAAAGCAAAAAACAAGGTCCAGGGATGAAGTGTAGTTATAGACTCCTGCCTAGGATGCATGAGGAGCTAGGCTCAGTCCTTTCTGTGTATGTGTGTAAGGGGGGGAGCAAAAGAGGAGGAGGAAGAAGAAAAAGAAGAAGATGAAGAGGAAGAGAAAGAGGAAGAAGAGGAGGGAGGGGAGAGAAAGGGAAGAGAAATAGAAATAGAAAGCAAAAAAAGAAAGAAAGAGAAAGAAAACGAGGGGGTTGGGAGAGGACAGCATTGAAAATATATTTTAGCACACAATGAGTTCAACCTTGAAACTTTGGAAACTAAAGTCATGAAGATGCTTGTTCTGAGGTGACCATAGTCATGTGTACGTGCTTTGGGTTAAAGGCAATACATGGACACATTTTAAGCTCTGCATGTAGAACACTGTCTGCCCTAGAGTGGACACTGTAGAAGCTGACAAATCACAATCAAGACTGAGTGAAATGAAACGTCTATGTTTCTGACATAAATCATGTGTGGCTACACATCTTAGGTGAACTACATTAAAACACAGCTTAAGAAAAGTTAGAAAAAATGCTTATGATCAATCTGGTTACATAATAAAGGTTCTCCTGACCCCAACATAAGATCAAACGCAAATGGTAAGTTTAGAAATATCTGCAATATATGGTGCAAAGGATTCCTTTGCTTGTTACATAAGTGCTAGCAAAGAGTTACAACACTAAAACTGCTTCCAGTGACAAAGGAAGTCCAATGATTAGTGAATATCAAATAAACAAGATGAAAATTGTGCACATTAAAACCAGAATGAAATGACATCCTATCCATCAGACTACATATGACCAAAGAGCTTGTCAACCTTCTGGCATCGCTAGTGTTGAAAAATAAAACCAGAATGTACATAAAAGTCCAATTTTATATGTCACATAAATATGTAGCAAAGCTTTTAAGTTGTATGTATATATTTTCTTTGCAAATTTGCATGCTAAGAATTATTCTTAGAAGATTGTTGTATAAATATAAAAAAAATTCTTTCAGGAGCTGGGGATATAGTTCAATGTATAGAGTGTGGTCTAATATGCGTATGTCCCTGGGTTCTATCCCTAGAACCACATAATCTTGGTGTGATGGTAGACACTAGTAATCTTAGAATTTAGGAGGCAGAGACAGGAGGATCAGAAGTTCGAGGTCACCCTTAGCCATACAGAGAACTCAAGGCCAGCCTGCACTTTATGAGATCTTGTTGTAATAAAAGCAAAGTTTATTCCAGAGCTGTTTCTAGTTGTAAAAAGAAAAGCAACAACAATTGACCAAGTTATACAACAGATTAGACACAATGTGATAAATTCATGAAAGGTCATAATACAAAGAAAACTCCTTTGTAGGAGGCCTTGTACTCACCCCAGATCCCCATGAAGATCGCAAAGAACACAGTTGACTCATTATCAAACAAATGGGAGAACTGTAAAAGTAACATCACAATAGAAAAACAAAAACAAAAACACTTAATGTGAAACACATCCCCATAGAAAGGAGCTTCCAGTCTTCATCCCCTCCTAATTGCACATTTACCTTTGAATGAAGACATGTGGAATTCAGTCTCCAGTAATCACACACTTCATCACAAAGCGGGCACATGATCATCTGACCTCCGATGTTAGGATCACAGATTTCAGAGCTACCCAGAGAAGTCAGATAAAAAGCAATGTAGTTTAAAGGGAAAAATCTAATCAACTCTACAAAGACTGCTTAATAAACTTCCACTCACAACAAACATGGATATGAGGCAAATGTTTCTATAGTGGCTTAAGACATATTCTAGGAAATGGAGTCAGAGTACACTTTTTAAAACAGCCTGATATAGAAGACCTGAGCAGGATCAGGCCAGATAACCTCCCAGGCTGGATGGGGGATGAGGAGCCATGAGATCCTACCTCTGGCTGGAGAGCTATTGACAACTGACGACAGGTGCTAGGGAATGGAGAGTCAGATTTTTGGGGATATGTGGCACCTGAGAGGCCACATGCTTCAGTACGTGGTCATACACGCACGCACGTGAGGTCAACACCAACTGAACTGACAGGTTTCAAAATGAACACAGGAAATCAGGAAAGAAAATGCCAAAATATCGAGGAGGAACTGAAACAGGAGTGGGTTTCGTCAAACCGTGTATGACGTTTTCAAGCAATAAAAGAATAAATGAAGTTAAAAACCAAAACAATAAAAAGAGAGTTTCCATAAAGTCCCTGGCAAGGAGAATACTACCTGCTGCCACAGGATACATTTTGAGGGAAATAAGGGAAAAATAAGGAGGGTGCAGAAGCTGACACAGAGGCAGTCTCTATGAGTGTCAGTCTCTCATGCTCACCTAGTTCGGTTATCTTCCATCGATAACAAGCCGTAGATGAAGCAGGCTAAGCCAACCAGAGCTGCAAACAACAGCATTTCTGTGTAATACCCGAGAAATACAAAATAGATACCGATTTTTTCTCCATAATAATTCCTGCGATAGAGAGTCAAAGTCAGAGGCTGGGAGACAACCGAGGGTCACCTGGGGCTGGCTCTACTTTGGCAGGCAAAGTTCACAGTAGTAGTGCTTCAAAGAAATAGCCCTTGTAAGAAGAAAGCCACTCTAATAGAATTTAAACGCTAAATAATATCATATTGAGAACTTATGAATTTTAAGTTTAAGTGTTTTACTTAAGTTACTGGATAATAAACAAACAAACAAACAAACAAATAAATGCCAAAGTGTCAAATGAAGAAATGTAACTGGTAGCCATTGGCAAGTTAAAGTGGCATGCATAATCTGCATGAACGTTTGTCTTGCTTCTTTTCTGCAGTTGAAGTGGGTGCTGCAGTGACACTCAGATATGGCTGCAACCCTTGCACCACAGAGTGGAGAAGTTTACAGTGTGGTCCCTCAGATCTGTTTGTACTCCTTGGCAGGTTTAATTGAGTCCACCCTCAGGGACCTGAGACACACTGTCCCTGCCTCAGGTAACTCAGCATCAGTTCTGTGACCTTCCAGAGGCTTCTGACATGGGCAGACTTGACCCCACTGAGGGTCTGAAAGTTTACAATTTAATACTTTGAGAACTATAGAAACCTGCAGTTTTCAAGTTTGCCCTGGGAGGAGACAGCGATGAATCAACAAATGGGCAGAGTGCTCATATCCCACACAGAGCATTTTTCAATGGATTTTAAGTAGCTTTCTCACGCCACAGTTTAGTTCTTCAGCTTTTGAAACCTTTGCAACTAAATAGGTGTCTTTCTGTGTGTCTTCTGTTTTCTTTTTAATATTGATAAACATTTATGCAGCTTTGCTTTTTATTTTCCTACAGTGTCATCACAGTCCCTAAGCTATCCACTGCCGACAGCTTCCCTGCAGTACTTGTGAATGAACCTGCATCTCTCTGAGAGTTTACTAAGAAACAAAAACTTTCTATAATGCTACACAACACTAACCTTATCAAAAGATACTAATATTCTTTTTCTCTCTTTTTTTCTCTTTCCTCTTATGAGATAGTCTCACTCTGTAACCTAGACTAGCTTTGGACTCTTAGCAAACCTCCTGCTTCAGGCTCCCCTGCACTCTATCTAAGTACTAAATATTTTCTTTTTTACATATTGTATTTAGCCACTTGAAAGTATACAGTATCCATTTTAGACGGTATAGCAAGTGCCCTGCTGCCACAGGTACACATATTCTCAGGAATTCATGAGGAAATTTAGTTTTCTGCTTCTTTGGTTTTTCCTTCTTTGGAATTCCTTTTTTTCTGTTTTTCTATTTTATTTTATTGGAAATTGATGGTTTTCTCTCATAGCACATTGTGATTATGGTTCCCCTCCTCCAACTCCTCCTAGATACTCCCAATTGCCATATGCAATCAAATACACAAACCTGCTCTCTAGAATACAAACAAGCATCTAAATAATAATAATGATAATAATAATAATAATAATAATACAAGAAAAATAAAAATAGACAAACCAGAATAAGACAAAGTAAACAGGCAAAAGAGCCAAAGAAAAAACACAAGAAACACATATAAATGCTGAGACCCACACATTCACACAGAAAACTCACAAAAACAAAATAAAAAAAAACTATAATATATAACCAAAATATCTGTAAGGCAAAATAGGAATAAATAAATAACAATGAAAAATGCTGACAAAGCACTGTGGGGCCCAAAATTTCCAAAAGTACCTTACAGCATGTTTTGTGTGGTCCATCTACTGCAGGACTGGAGACCTGCCTTAAGTGTGGTTTGTGTATTGTCTTAGTTAAGGTTTTACTCCTGTGAGCAGACACCATGACCAAGGCAACTCTTATAAGGACAACATTTAATTGAGGATGACTTACAGGTTCAAAGGTTCAGTTTATTACCATCAAGGAGGGAGCATGGCAGCATCCAGGCATGCCCATGCAGGAGGTGCTGAGAGTTCTACATCTTCATCTGAAGGCTGCTGGCAGAATACTGGCTTCCAGGCAGTATTATAAGGGTCTAAAGCCCACACTCACAGTGACACACCTACTACAACAGGTCCACACTTTCAAATAGTGTTATTCCCTGGGCCAAGCATATACAAATCATCACATGTACCAAGTGAGACTCTGTTGGAGAAAACTAATTTTTCCTTTGGGAATGGCCATCAATTGAATACAGCTTCTGGAATAGGGATGAGGGCTTGTATCTACTTTCTCTCTCGATGCTTGGATTCCATCTGGTGCGCACCTATATAGGCCCTGACCATGCTGCCATAGTCTCCATGAGTTTATACATGCATTCATCCTGCTGTGTTTAGAAACTCTTGTTTACTTGGTGTCCTCCATCACCTCCAACTCTTAAAAATCTTCCTGTTTCTTCTTTTGCAGGGTTCCCTGAGCCCTGAGGGGAGGGATTGGATGGAGACATTCCATTTAGGACTAAATGTTTAAAGATTGTTTTGAGTCTGTATTTGTTCTCATCTACAGTGGAAGGAAGCTTCTTGGATGATGGCAGATCAAGACAATGATCTATGAATATAGCAGAAAGTTGTTAAAAGTCATTTTATTGCTGTTTCTTCAGATTTCCCATAGGCTTATGACCTATCTAGTCCCAGGCTCTTGACCACCTAGGTCACTCTTGGGTTCCCTCTCATGGAATGGACTCTAACTGCAATCAGATCATGATTGGTTAGTTTGACAACATTGATGCATGGTTTTTAAATGACTACTTTCATCTCCCTTTCAAATTTCAAGAATAATTTTCCTTAATACTATGAAGCTAAAAGGACTGGAGGGGTATAATTATTATTAAAATAGTCTCAATGTGGATAATTGTTGAGCCATCTCCTAAATGGGACCAAATGAGAATTTATTATGTTTATAAAATAAGAAAGCATATTGTCTTAGTTAGGGTCTTATTGTTAAGAAGAGACACTATGTCCAAGGCAACTCTTATAAAGACTAACATTTAATCAAGGCTGGCTTATAGTTTCAGAGGTTCATTCAATTATCATAATGGTGGGAAGCATGGCAGCATGTAGGCAGCCACGGTGCTGGAGGAACTGGAAGTTCTATATCTTGATCTGAAGGCAGTCAAGAGAAGAAAGTTTTCTGAAGGCAGTCACGGGGAGACTTTACTTTGAAGGCAGCCAGGAAGAGGCTCTCTTCCATACTTGGCATAGGAAACCTCAAAGCCCAGCCACACCATGACACACTTCTTCCAACAAGGCCACATGTCCTCTAATAAGGATACATCATCTAATAGTGCCAGTCCCTATGGCCAAGTTTTCAAACATGATTCTGTGGTGGCCAAACCTGTTCAAACCACCACATTCAACTCCCTTGCCCCCATAGGCTTGTAGTTATAATATAATGCAAAATGCATGCATTCCAATTTCAAAAGTCTCCATAGTCTATCAGTCTCAACAAACTTTAAAAGTCTAAGGCTTAAAGTCTCTTCTCAGATTTATGCTCTCTCTTAACTGTAATCCTTTATAAAATCAAAATAAAAAAGCAGATTATATACTTCCAAAATCATAGGATATACATGACTATTTCAAAATGTCATAGTGAGGAAATACTAGACCAAAGCAACATCTACAACCAGCTGGGCAAACTTTGAGCTCTGCATCTCCATGTCTGATGTCCAACTACTTTCATCTTTGTTGACTGCAACAAACTCCTTTATCTTGGGCTGGTTCCACTCCCTGTTAGCTGTTTTCCTTTGCAGGTATACAACTGCTCTGATATTTCTAATATTTTGGGGTCTCCAAGGCAACTTCAACTTCATAGCTTCTTGTTCCAATGCCTAGGATTTTCTGGGCTCCTCCAAAGGGTTTTGGTTACTTCTCAAGCTCTGCTCTCTGTAGCACTCTAGGATCTAATTAGACTCCACTCCACTGCTGCTGCTGTACTTGGTGGTCATCCCATGGTACTGGCATTTCCAATATGCTGGAGTCTTCTGCTCCAAGTAGGCTGCACTTTGAACAATAGCCTCTCATTGGTTCTCTTCATGGTGCCAAGCCTCAACTTCATTGCATGACTTGTTCAGTCCTAGCAGCCTTCAACTGTCACTGGGGCTACACTTTCTCTAATGGCCTTCCTTGACCTCTCACAGTGACAAGTCTCAGCTGCTCTCTATGATATCTTCATGCCTTCCGTACTAATTCTACCTGGGTGACTCTTACAACTTACCAAGTCCAGCTGGAGCACAAAGTACAGCCTCAGCTATCTCTGGAACACAGAGCTTCTTTGTGCTCCGAGAAAACACTACCCAGACTTCACCTCAGTGATGCTAGCGCTTCTTTTAGTCACTATTATTTTCTTATCTCCAGCTAACCACCATCAATTGTCTCAGCAATCCTTTTTATTCTTAACTTTAAAGCCAGAGAAATGTAGCGAAAGCTGTCAAGTTCTCCTGTTTGCTGGGGCTAGAACATACCCCATCCATCTTACTCAGAGATCATCATGCCTCTCTCTCCTGAGGAATGATGGATTAAATGTGCACACCTAGACCTAGACTTTTCTTTACCTGGAACTTGCTCTGTACCAGTCTTGCCTTGAACTCAGAGATCTGCTTGACTGTCTCCTGAGATTAAAGGTATGTACCGCTACGCCTGGACCTAAGTTTTTCTTTAATTCCTTTTCACAAGATCATTACATGCATTACCACTATGCCTCAAGATCTTGATCACAGGAGTACCCTCTGTTTCTGGATTGTGGTTCATTCCAGATATAGTCAAGTTGACAATTTAGAATAACCATTACAATCCATTCCTTGTCAATTTGACACACAATTTTATCTCCTTATATCCAAATGAAAACAATAACCAGGTTATAATAAAACCTAGTATGATATAACTAACTCTTGTTCAACTGCAAATGCCTAAACAACAAGGTTCACTAGGTGGGACCTTGCCCAAGATTACCAGTCCCTTAATCTGTTTATCTCTTTGACACAGGACTTAGCTCCATTCTACTTCCTGGTGTCCCTTTAATCTTTGAACCATACATTTTGTATTTTTCCTTTCTCATTTTGCTACATCTGATCAGAATTATCTTTATAAGAGTGAACCACAGATCAGAGCCTATGCTAGGCTGTTTTGATATTTCCGTTCTCAGTGCAATTAATCTAAATCTCTTCAATTTAGCCTTAGAGCAGACTCTTCAGACAAGGGTAAAATGCAGCCATGGTCTTCACCAAAATATCACAAGAACAATTTCTAAACAACGTAATAAAACTCTTCTCCTCTGAAACTTTTTAAGCTAGGCCTCAGATTTCAAAACCTCTGCTCCAATGTCTTCCATATTCCTACTAGGATGTCTCATTAAGATCCACTTAAAGCATTCCACTTCTCTCCAAATTCAAAGTCCCAAATCCACATTCCTCCACACAAGAACATGGTCAGACCTATCAGAGAAATACTCAATTCCTGGTACCAACCTCTGTCTTAAGGTTTTATTGCTGTTGAAGAGACACCATGACCAAGGCAATTCTTAAAAATCTAAACATTTAATTGGTGCTGGCTTACAGTTTCAGAGATTTATTTTATTATCTTCCTTATGGGAAGCATGGCAGTATGCAGGCAGACATGGTGCTGGAGGAACTGAGGGTTCTACATCTTGATCTGAAGGCAGCCAGGAGAAAACAGTATTTTGCAGGTAGTCAGGATGAGGTTTTCTTCTGTACTGGGTGGAACCTGATCATAGGAGACCTCAAAGCCCACCTACATAGTGACAAACTTCCTCCAACAAAGTTACACCTCCTCCACTAAGTCCACTCCTCCTAATAATGCCACTCCCTATGTTTGTGCAATGCTCATGGAAGCCAGAAGACGACACTGGACACCCTCAGCTGAAGTTACAGGTGGTTATTCCCCGTACCCACTCAGATGTGAGTGCTAGAGACTGAACTTGTGTCCTTAAAACTAAACGTGTGTCCTCAGAAAAACAAGCAGGTACCTTTAACTGCTGAACCCAGTTTCCAATGTTGTGTTGACACAGGATCTCACAAAGTTATTATATAATATGTGACTTATTTATACAATGCCAGTTCTTAGATGTCTCATTGTTTCCAATCTTTTTATTACCAACTAAGTTTCTTTGAATACTCAAATGATGATAAAAAAATGATTCATTTTTTCCTGGTTAAACACTTGTGAACAGAAATGCTGGATCATTCAAAAAGAATGCATTTGACTTCATAAGAAACTAACAGTATACTGGGACATGCATTCCCACCAATGGTGTTTAGAATTTGAAAAGGCAGTCTGCCTTGCTTTAAGATGGCTTCTTGTGTGGCCTTTGATTTTACATTGGGTAGTAGAAGTGTGGTGCCACCTCAATGACATTGTGTTTCTGTTTCCCTGTGGATAACTATGAATGGGTTCCTCATGAAGTGCTCTCATCCATAGGTATAACTCTCTGGTGAAGTACCTGCTATACACTTTTGTCAGTTTCTCCGTTACCACATGAGTCCCTCCTATATTCTAGAAGAATGTCTTTCACTGATATGTTTATTTCACATAGTTTTTGTTGTGGTATACTATGTCTTTAATAAAATGGACTCCTTATCTTGTTTGTTGGGTCTGATCTGAGAATTTTACTCTGATATCTATTCCTCTTATGTATCTACATTTATATTTTTGGACCAGAAAGGGTCCAGATATACAACTTGCACATGGTCATCCCCTATGCCAGCTTCATTTATTCTCATAAATGCCTTTACTCACACAAATGCCTTTTCCCACATGGGCTTCTCAGGTGAAAATCAAGTCATTGTAAAAACATGTAAAAATATGAGTTTATTCATAAGCGCTCTCTCTCTCTCTCTCTCTCTCTCTCTCTCTCTCTCTCTCTCTTTCTCTCTTAAATTATAATACTCATTGGGAAACAACTTAAAATACACAAAAAGTTGTAAGAATAATTTAAAAAATCCACATGTACCCTTTGAGTCTATTATTTACTGCACATTGATGATATGTGTGTTTTTAAAAAAATGAGATCATAGAACAAAGAGCTTTACAGATCTCTTGAGATCAGCACACCAACATTCACAGGTCAGTTTCTCCTGTACTCTACCTTTTTCTGCTCTGAAGTAAGAGAAAATTGTTATAGGTACTTGAACTAAAATGTAAAGCAATCACATTGAGTTTCAAAGGAAAAGAAAGCGCCATTTCCATGTTCAAGATGACCCACACAGCATTTCAGTGCCATGACCAAGTGTATGGCATGTGTGCTAGACAAGAATTAGGCTGTTCCAGCCTAGCTAAGTGCTAGGTCCTGACACTTGCTGCATCCTTCCTCTCATAGATCACGGCAACAACTATCTGCTTCCAAATGAACAAGTAGCAGTAAAGAGAGAGGCTGTGAAACATAGTGAGTCCCAAGGGCAGTGAACATAGGAGCCTGCCGTAGACCTGTGAACAAAGACCATATGATCGATTTTAAAGGTCACAGAGCTGAATGAACTTACCGAATCAAATTAAAAGGTTGCTCCTTATAAAAGTAGGAAAATCGAGCCCAGTTCTTACAAAGGATGTACCTTTCATTCATGCGAGCAGTTTTTGATGGCTTCCAATATTGACTCTGCTCACAGTCAAGGAGATGGTAAGAGGAGAAAGCAAGAGACACCAATGATTAACAGAGGGAGGGGAGCTCTCTGGACAGGTGGTCAGTGGGCAAAGTTCATACCATCATTTACTGATAGATTTCTGATTCATTTTCCACTCACACAAAATCATTTACTACAGTTATCAAAACCACACTCAGGGTGATTTATTAAGTTGATCTAGGAAGCAAATTGCCACTTACACAGTAACTATTTAACCTATTAAAAATATGTGGACATGAAAACTGCTGAGGCAGTGTGGAGTGAGTACTCAGCTTCAAGTTTAATGCAAGTGAAAATGATGATAACGTGATAATATAATATAATCTGATATTTTATGTCATACTAATTCAAGCTTTTTGTTGTTCTCTAGGAAACATGGCTGTTGTTTGAGAAATAAAACACTAGGGTAGCATTTGGGGTTGGCATAAAACATCACTCTAAAAAACACACAAAAGAAAATTCTTCACTTTAAAATTTTCCTTCAAAACAGATGTCAAAGATTGTGAAACACTGCTGCTTCTAAAGACCACTTGGTACCACTCATTCTCAGTGAATAGCGAAGGCTATGTTGAAAGGCTGAATGTACAGATGAAAATATCTGGGGGCCAGGGCAGGTGTTGACCTTAGAAGAGGGCAATAGGTTAAGAGAATCAGTGCCCTACAGGTAAATATAAAAACAAAAATCCTCAGAGTCTTCAAAATACCACTTCTATGAAGTGTAAAAAAGGAAAAAAAAATCACCTTTGTAATGAAAGATTGGCAAAGAATGCCTAACAAAATGTGTACTAACCTATCCAGACCCTTCCATGTTATGCTCACACGGTTCTTCATCCACAGGATGAAAAATATGGACATTTTGTGGTGGAGGTATTAGAGGAGGGTAGGCAGCTTCTCCACCCTTCCGTTAAGGGGTCACATGTCAGTTGAAAGAGGGAAACTTTTATATGAAATTGGTACTGTAACCTACAGGAAACAGGTCACAGTCAACCTTGTGGAGCCATCTTAAAGTCATATTTTACAGTATTTATTGGTCTGTTCCAGTTTAATTCATGTGAAGTTTGGCTATAGGATTTAAAAATCACTTCTAATTCTAGAGATGGAAAGGATGGGGACTCAGATGGGAGGAAAGATTGGAAGGATCTCAGAGGACTTTGGGGAAGGGAAACTATAATCAGAATATAGTGTATAAAAATCTATTTTCAATAAAAAAATAGACAAAATATCACTTTAGCATTGTAACTGTCAAACCATCAGCACTCAAAATAGAGAAAAAGGTTTCTCATTTGTTCCGATAGAAATATTTGTTTCTTCTCTGCCCTGAGGGATGCATTTCTTGCAGGAAACACGTCATATACAAGTCTTTTACAGCCAGGACAGAGTGCTATTGAAACAGAAGCAATGAGATCCAAAAGATGGTCTCAATGCAGTGAATGGACATCTCCAGCTGCACGATTTCTACCACTAAGCTACAGGGAAGCTTAACCACTGAAATGGAGACATTTCTCTGGAAAGCCCTAGGGTTCCTAGCTATTTTCAGGTTTGACTAACTGGACTCAACATCCAAGCAGTCACTTCTTTGAGAAACACATAGGGCTCAATATTTTAGTACAATGAGTTATCTATCCCAAAGAAAATGTCTTTGGAATTTTGGTTGTTGGTGAAGATACTTCAAATGACTGATGTCCTAGGCACCCAGGGCACCTGTACATCTGCCACCACGTTTCTAGGGAATCTATGGCCTCTGAGCTTGGATTCATTGCTGTGTGAAAGTTAACACCCCATAAAGTGCTTTCCATGTGTTCTACATTTGGTGGATAAATGAGTGGACTTATTCTTTAAAAAGTTTACAGTCTATAAGAAAAGACATAGAAATTTCTGAGTAATATGCCACCTATTTTTTAAAATGGACCCTAAAGAAAATAGTATGTGCAAATAGAAATTGCAGTTAACAAGACTCCGTTTGTAATGTCGGCATGGCTTTTTGTCCTGGGCTTAGCAGTCAATCCACCCAAGCTGGTCCCCACTGCCCAGCCACGCTGTTGCCTCAGACAGAAGTGCAGGTTGAAAACTATGAAGTAGTCTTACATGTAGTGACTAGGTTTGCCTGTATCCCACCTTAAGATTATTGTTGCTGAAGTAGGTGAAGTCCATTTTACAGATAAAGAATGGGGGCCATGTGAGTGTATCTTTGAATTGCTTTGTAGTAATTGATTGCACTGAAGATAATTTCCTAACAATTTTATCAATGTATTTGGATCCTGTAAACCCCCACCTTTTTGTATGTTTGGCTGTCCTGGAATCAGATCCACCTGGCTATGACATATTGAAGGCTTTAAAGGTGCAAATGAAAAGGGGATTTTAAGGAAGTACATGCTAGGACATTAGAATATGCTTGTATCTGGCCTGCGTGCTAGGACAAGTTCTTTGCAAATAACCAGTCGTGTGCTAGCAGTCAAGGTGTTTTAATATGTGCACTGTTGCCTATGAGTAATTATTTTTCCATAGTCTTAAATACTTTTCCTGTGTCAGTCCCAATAAAAAACAAGACAAAAAAAGAAAGAGAAAAAAGAAAGAAGAAAAAGAAAAAAATGTCAACATGAAGAGTCCTTGAGTGTACCTTAGCCTTCTTTGCAGATTCGATATTTAGGCTGGAAATTCTCCCATCGCAAAAAAGAATTAAGTAATTCATTAGAAAATGGAAAGAAACTATCTAATTGTTCTTCTCTCCAGGGAGGCAATCTCCAACTGTGAGAGAGGAGATGGGCTCTGCATTATGGGGTCTCTGATACTCACATCATGGAGCGGGTAGGCAGATAAATAAGTGCTCGAGTTCAGCAGTCTTTCAATCCCAATCTTTTTCTTCCCTTCTTCTACTCCAAAAGGGCATCTTGACAGAATGTAGTAAACCTGCAAGGTAAGTACGCAAAGACCTTGGTGCATTAACTGTATGAGGTAATCACGCAAGGACTCAGCACACCAAACCTGAGTGTAAAGAGACCTCAGCACCTTGTGGCCTTTCATGCTTTTCCACATTTTGAAAACCGAAAGAGAACAGCATCTATTCTGAAGGGATGTGGGTTCTAATGACTGGGGAATGCTTGCATTCTTGGGTCGTGAGAAGAAATAGATTGAAGAATTATATAGAATTGTCAGGTTTTTCTTTTGTAGATTCTGACAATACCCCACTGCCTTGCTGGAGGCCATGGGTGGATCAATTATCATTTATTTTTCTTCATTTGTCTCAAATTTCATTGAGAATCTTGTGTGCCATGACCCTTTACTAAACCCAGCATTTCAAACACTATTATTAACAGTTCATTTAGAGAAATAGGGGACCAAATTGATATGTGGCCAGCCTATAATCTATATTGTTTCAGCCAATCACTCTGGTGATGTATATGTCCTTTTGTATCACATTAACTTGTTAAATTTATTAACTTAAGTTGGTTGTATATCTTCTACCACTTTCTGGTCACTTGCATCCACTTTCTCCTTGGTGTTTCCTGTGACTGTACTTTTTAATCAATCTACCCTGCTTTGCCCTCCAGCAGCTCATCAGAATGTCTACTTTTCCAGCTTGCTGAATTTGGTCCTCCTGTCAGTATGTTAGATATACTGCTCAACCATCTTCTCTCATATTTCACCTCTTGGAGACACATTGCCTACGGTGGATATTGTCTATTGTCATCATCCGGTGATATTGGATGGTCATCATCCATTCTGGTCATCTGTCTTAAGGGCACTTAATATTCAGCCTTGCTAACATGACTTGATGGTTATGAATTAATGATAAAGATTGTTTCATATGATTTGAATTATTACTTTAGGAAATAGTCACCAAGATAAGAACTCTGCCTCAGGCATTAACAAAGTGGAAAATTTAATCTAACATATATTGAGATACACAGTATGGTAGTAGCAAGTTATACATAATATTGTCAAAGAAATCTGGACTTAACTATATTGTGGAGGGCAGGCAGCCAGTCCAATGGGAAGGGAATCTAGAAAGATGTGTACCCATTGGCAAAGGCAGAGAGGACTGTTATCTTGTAGGGAGAGGGAATACATGTCCAGGGAGTTTCTATGCTAATAAGGGGCTGCCACTCATGCTTTTGTTCACTGGGGATAAGGGTAACCTGTGGTCAGATTCCTGTGAGGGACAGAGAAGCACAATCAGGTAGGTAGAGTTAACCATTGAGGGTTTTGTTCTGATGGGTGAAATAGTTCTGCTAACGATTTGTGTGGCAAACCAGGAATGTGTAAGGAGCATGCTGACACATTCCTATAAAGTCACAACAAAGTGAGAAACGTGAGCATGAGTGCACAGGTCCAAAAGAACTGAACTGTCTCTCATGCCATAAAGGAATCTGTTACCGTACTTTTCTTTTTTGAGGACATTCTTTAGGAAACTGTGCACTTACACATTTCTTCTCCTTTGAGAGGAACAGAAGTCTAACCACAGCCCGAATGAGCCTCTTGTAACTGTTGGACACTGGGGTGTTCAATATTTTTGGCCCCATCCCTGATAAGTATAGGAAGATGGCAATGGATAAACTGAGCTGAGCAGCTAGAGGACTGGGTAGTTTCATAGCTATCACTTAAGATGGTGCTAGAGAGTCAAAGTGAGGTGTTTAAGACTGGATATCTTAGGTCAAATGAGGGAGAATGGTATCTGCAGAAGCATATCCCAGGAGAAGTACAAGAGGACATGGGGGGGAGGCACTTTGCAAATTATAGAGCTTGTGAAGCTAAACTCTGAACATTGATACAGAACTAGACAAACCTGTCAGAAAAACAAGAGTCCATAAGCAATTATGGTTTGACTGCCTGATAGGCATTATCACAAAAGACTGTCCAACAGGCCACTATACCCTTATGCAGAAAGTACTTCCACAATAACATCTGCTTCAGACTGATGCCAATTTTTTTTAATAATTATAGTGAGTGACTATTGTTTCAAATATATATATATACTCACCCTGATTTTCATTCTCACCTTTATTTTAATCTCTGAATATGCCCATAGATTACTATGGTATGTGTACTACAGACGTATTGCTCTGCTAGTGTGCATGTGTATATGAATATGTAAACACACACACTTTGGAGAAATTTTATTTTTTTAAGTTGACAAATATACTTGAGTTATGAGCACAGCTTCACTGGGAAGCAGAAAGTTGGCTGTTGCCGATAATTGCTACAAGTTGGTGGACAACATGTTTGAGAAAGAATAGATTTCTTTCCTTTAC
Source organism: Grammomys surdaster (assembly GCF_004785775.1). Classification (NCBI taxonomy): domain Eukaryota; kingdom Metazoa; phylum Chordata; class Mammalia; order Rodentia; family Muridae; genus Grammomys; species Grammomys surdaster. The sequence goes on from NW_021620632.1 coordinate 4,020,165, forward strand.
CTTGGACAAAAGTTAACTCCAGGTGGAAATCCTCTGTATGGAAAGGAAAACAGAACAAGCCTCTGTCTCTTACTCAGTATTTAACACACTGGGACTGTCTGGGAACTTAGTCTGTTGGGACTCCTGGAGCCCAGCCTGGCGCTTGTTCCCTAAAGTCCCTGGTGGTCATGTTTGGTCCTCATAGATATTTAGACCTATCTTCAGGCTTCACTTCTAATTCTGGCCCACCTGCTGTTTATACTTCAACCGCAGTTACTTTCCCCACTGAAGTCCTGTGCCCTCCAAGTCATTCATTCATATTGGAATCAACTCCTTGGTAGCTCTTGATCTCCTCCAATGAGTTGTGGATATTTTAATGAAATCTAGGATCATGAATCATCTCCAGAAGATTTCAGTTCACCGTAACAATCACTATCTTTCTCAGCTGTAGCCATATAAAATACATTTGCTGTATAAAAGAACCTAGCAGCATGAAAACAAGCCATCATATGATTCTCTATCTGAGCTCCAGGGCAACTGTCTGTCTTGTTATTGAGAGGCAAAAAGAGAAATTGTTTTCCTGAGAAGTGGATTTCATCCATGGGCTAAAACATCCAGTCCAAGACAGATGTGCCATCACCCAGACTTTGTTGTTCTGTTTCTAGAGCACAAAGACAGATGCTCTAGTACAGTCATGGAGTGCACTGGAATGTTCAGAATGGCATGGGAGTGTGGAGTTCAGTTTAAACTTATCAACTGCCAGAGTCTCTACACAAACAGCCATCCAGTCCTTTGGTGAGTCTGGAGCGAGCCTCTACACTCCTACAGTCAAGTCCTAGAGGACACTTTCTGACATTAAGCTGCTCCATCTGCACTGAGAATCTGCTAAGAGCATGATCACCTTCATGTGTCCTGTCACCCAGATCTTCTGGAAATCAAGCTGTAGCTCCAACATGAGCAGAGTGTACAGAAGGCACCTTCTTTCTTTAAACCTCAAGACCCCATCTTCACAGGCTTCAAGCTTTTCTGCAGGAGCTTCTTCACACTGCTCTGGGTTCCTAGATTGAGGAAAGGGTCTAACTCTTTTAGGTTTTGATGCAAGGGAATGTTTGCTTAAAGATTTGATCGTATATCCAGACAGCAAAATGTTCAGCAACAAGGCTGAAAGAATAGCTTATTGTATGTATGTCAACTTAAATACACTTTCATTTTCTGTAAGAATAATTTCCTGGCATTGAGAATTTGACTGACTGGTTCAAGTGGCCTAGTTTCTGGCCATCTTCAGCACCTCACATACCTTTCTTATTAAGCTTTCTCACTTCTGGCTTTTGATTCATATTTGAGGGACTTTGATTGATCACACAGAAGCTACTATGACCATTGTATGCCTTGGCCAATTCTCATGGTGTTTTTGTTTCAGGGAAGTGCCAGAGAGATAGGAGAAGTGCTAGTTAAGGGTCAAAATATATCTAGTATTCTCTCCTTCCTCTTTTTGGGTGTAATTATTGTTTTAAAGATTTATTTATTTGTTTATATATTTATTTTTGAGATAGGACCTTAACTCGATTGCTCAGACTTGCCTGGGACTCCCTGTACAGTCCAGGTTGGTCTAGAACGCATGATAACCTTCCTTCCTGCTGTAGCCTTTGAAAGGCCAGAACCTCAAGTGTGAACCACGAGGGCCAGCAAGTTCACTATCTTACAGAGGTCTATTTGTGAAGTCTGTAAAAGATTCTAACAGTCACATTAAAGATACATAGAGATACAAAGGAAGTGTCAACAGCTGGAAAAATGTTGTCTATAGAGCTCCTCTACAGACAGAGTTCCACCAATATTCAGGAAACATGGCACCTGTGAATCACAGCCAACTGACACATACCTGTAGGTCAGCAATGGAATGTGTCCACTACAGACGAACAGGAATCTGGTGCTCTTCCTTTGAGTGTGCTTTGAGAACCAGCTCTGTCCTTGTAGTGAGCCTTATGACCAAAGTGAAACAAAATTTCTCATCTGTTTCTCTCTCAATGCAGATTCATTAATCAAATATTCTTTTTAAAATTCAGGATGACGGTGTAAGTTTTTCTACCCATACAGGTGGCTAAATCTGGTTCCATTCATGTTAAAAACTCTGTCCTATTCCTACTATAATGGTGTGTGTATACATAGATGTCATGCAAAAATTCTAGATTGGACATTATATAAATGTATCACATGTTTACATATATAGATTCATGCTGTGAGGTTTGGAGTGGGTGGTGTTTGGGAAGAAGCTTCAAAGTATCAGAGCCTATCCTAGTAAGAGGCTTTTGTAATTTCATTGAGACCATACACAGACTAAAATGTTCTGGATGGGACTGGAAGGAAAGGACTCTTTCTATATCAGTCTTCTAAACAGTGAACATGATTTTACACCTTAGAAAACACACTGGCAAGATTTACAATGTGACAGAGAAACCAATGGATGAGATGAAGGGATACTAGTGACCCCATGCTGACCAACCTCCTGGTACATCTTAGAGACCATTGTTTTTTGGAAGGTAGGATGAAGGCCAAATCCAGGGCTTTGTATGTGATAGGCTGGCACTCTGTCAATGGGCAGCAGTCTCAGCTCTTGTCAGCACAGGACAGTAGCAAGATCTCTGGTTCCAGAGAAGTTATGTTATTTAGGAAACACCAGCATCACAGCTTGAAAACAGGCTTTCTGATTCAATGGTGAGTCTCTTATTCTCTGAAAGGTGTTGATCTGTTATATTGGTATTTATCATTTAATCCTAGAGGGAAGGTAAAACATTTTTTTCTTATTTTTGTGCCAAAATTCTAGAAGCAACATTTTGTTTGCTATCTTTGTGAATTTAGATTAAAAAAAATATTGGTTTAAGAACTAGGAAGTCGGATGAGTCATCTCTTCTAACTTACAAAGGGATAATGCATGGAGAACATGTCTGTAGTGGTTGGAAAGCAGAAGGTGAAATTAATAACACACGAAGGATTCAAAGCACAAGAGCAATATGGGATCAGATGAATTTCGTCTGAAATCAGATGACTAATGATAAGGACAGCTAATTCTGACTGACCATTTGCTGGGTGTTAAGAGCCATTTAAAGCTTTCTAAGCTTTCTACAGATTAAATTACCTGAATTCTCAGGGTAACCTAAGAAATATATCTTTTCTTCCAACCTAACACAAGGAAACAAGAGCTTGTGGTGTTTTCGGTCAACATTTTACAAATCCTAGGTAGAGAAGAAATAGATTGACAGGGCTGAAGATGATTTTAATTGGGGAGACAATGTCTGAAGTTCCTTGAAGTCTATCTACATTTAAAGAAAACAAAATTCTCAAACATAATTAAAGTGATCAATATTCTCTGACTTTAAACTTATAAAACCCAATTTTAAGATCTTGAAATCAACTTACTATGGTGATACAAAATCCAAATCTTTGTGCTTTGTCAGTGACAGGTTGTTGAAAGATTACATAATGCCTCTTGCACTATTGTTTTTAAGATTAGCAACCTGTTCATAAACAAACAAGTAGAGAGCTTAACAGGTTAAAGGTGGCCCTAACAAGCTTTCAGCCCAGAAAGGTGCTATCAGATAATTATATTATACCTAGGAAGACCCCAAATGCTTAGCATCGAGTGTGTACAAGCACAAAAGGCCAGAGTCATACCCACCATACAAGGAGAGGGGTGACCATGGCCTTCACTACTTACAATTCTGTTCCTTGTTGAGGATGGAAAGAAAGTGGCTTCGTCTTCGATGAGGAAGAGTTCCTGACGGTGTCTGCTGAACTGCGCAGTGAAATACTCAGGGTTAGGATACTTCACAGCTGATGGAAGCTTCACAGGCCCAAGCATGTAAGACAGGGGTGGGTGCTTTGGCCGAGGGATGTCACTCAACTTAATAGGCATCTTGATTCCCAGCACTTCAGCATAAGTGACCAGGACTTCCCACGGGGCATGGATCTTCACAAAATAGGTTTTCCCATCTTCAGAGTTCTGCATAAAAAGAGACAGAGTCAAAGAAAACTAATGTTTAAAGAAGGCAAATCTCATAAAATCTCAGAAATGGAAATAAATTTTAGCAAATCTCATGGAATCTCAAAAATGAAAATAAAATTTTGATTTACTCAATTTTAAGCAAAGTCTCTCTAGAAAATGTGATAACTCTAAGATGTTTATGAATGTGTACTGTGGTGGTTTGAAGGAAAATGGCCTCTACAGCTCATGTGTTTGAGTGCTTGGTCCCTAGTGGAACTATTTGGGAAGGATTAAGAGTTGTGGTGTTTTGGAGGAGGTATGTTGCTAGGGGAGAGCTTTGAAGTTTCAAAAGCCCACTCTAGGACCAGTGTCTCGCTCTCTGCTTTCCACATGTGATCTCACAGCTATTCTTTCCTTCATGCCTTGCTCCTCCACCATATATTCTTACCATCTGAAATCATAGGCCCCAAAGAAACTTCTTTTCATAAGTTGTTTTCACTATGGTGTCTTATCACAGCAGAAGAAAAGAAAGTAAGACATGCACTAACATAGAAAAAACATATATATATACACATATATATATATGTATATGTATATGTATATGTATATGTATATATATATTAGATATACAATGTATAATATAAAATATTATAAATATATAAAATATATTATATTATATACGTGTTTATATATGCGTGTCACAGGGAGAGTCACAGATACACATGGAGACCAAGAAAGAATTTTGTTTTCAGGCTGTACTATCACAAATATTCTAAATGTTATCTAAAATATACTTCAGTGTGATTGCTCACTCAGCACTAGATGGAATCCCAGCTACATATATAATTCTAGACACTATACTAATTTTAAGTGAGCTTGAGCTTGGAATTTTGTTCAGATAATTATATGAAGTTATTAATATATATTATATCATATCATATTATATCATATTTTATTATATTCATGCAGCTAGCTGTTTCCCAGTCTTCTTTGTTACTGTATAGAGACCACATGAAGGTCCACTACATAGGAAAATAAGTTACAGATTGCGTTGTGCTGCACATATTTATTGGTTCAGTAAAAACCAATGAGAAAGAAGAATTTGAAGATAAAATCAAAGCTAGGGTTTATTAGAAGAGCCAAATAGGATGTGATCTTGAGTAGAGCTTTAACCACATATTTGAAGGTAATTACAGAATAACAGTAAATAAATATGAATGAAGTTAAATAATAAGAGAATGCAAACTACTTCTGAAAAGAGTATCATGGGTTAAATAGTGGGCTGTCTTGCAAAATAGCCAGGTAGCTAGCTGTTCAGTGTACAATGTGACAGGCAGCTTCAAGGTAAGACAGCTATGTAATCAAGGAGCTTCTCCTTCTGTACCCTGAGTAGAAAGCATGTGGTTCATATGTGCGTGTGCATGTACACATGTATCTGGTGTTACATATGTAGTGTGTTCCTGGGGGTGGCAATCTTGATGCAGTTCCATAGAAACCAACCACCTTGTTCTTTGTTTCTTTTGAAACAGAGTCTTTCACTAGTATCTAAGACCATCAATTAGGGTTGGCTTGATGGACATCATGTCCCAAGGACCCACTTGTTTCCCAATGTTAGGGTTATAAGTGGATATTACCACATCCAGACTTTATATGGTTTGGGGTGAAACTTGGATCTTCATGCTTGTATGCTAAGCACTTTACAGACTTGCCATTTTCCCATTCCCCATGTTCCTCCAAGTTTGAAAGATATTTTGCTGGTGCATCACCTCACTGAATACTGACCTGGGAAAACACAGGTCTTCTTGTCTCCATGTATATCTCTGTAGCCAAAAGATTAATGTAATGCTCCAACCTCAACATTCAGCCAGCCAAGTACACAAATAGGAGAAAAGCCTACTTAAAATAAGATCCTTGCACAATTTATCAACTATAGTTACCATCTTGTCTTCTATTTCCAAGTCAAGACCTGTTTTTCTGAGATTTTGTTCAAATTTTCGTCTTCTTTCCTGCAGCAAAAACAAATGAAGAGGGTGACGTAGGTGTTCTGTGTCAGTGGAAAGTGCCAGCCTAGCCCTCTGTGTTAGTTGGTGATGTAGGCCTAGCCCTTTGTGTTTGCTGATAGTGCTAGGGCAACCTGTTAGAGCATAGTGCCAGTCCAACATTATGTTAGCTGACATGCCTGGCTTACCTTGGTTATGGTTTACTAAGGGCTAGGCAGAGTAAGGATATATTGCTGTGCTTCTAGAGGGTTATAGGACCTTCTATGGTTGTATATAAAAGTACCCTACAAAACATCCCTACTTCAGGCCATGTACTGCTTTTGACCTATAGCATAACTGACAAAACTATGGAAATCTAAAATAGGAACAGATTCTAAGACACAGCATGTATTTGTAGTTCAGTAAACGTTCAGTTTTACTGAATGATTTAAAAGTATGAGATGCCCTTGTGGACAGACAGACAGACAGACACACACACACACACACACACAGAGAAAGAGAGAGAGAGAGAATGAGAGAGAGAGAGAATCTAGCTAGAAATATTCAATATTACAAAGACAGGCAATCCTCAAAAAAGCATTAATTATAATGCTGCCACAGATCAGAACCTCATCACAGCTTGTGCTGTTGAATAGCAAGAGGGCTTTCACTCAAAGAAAGGTTAAGACTCAATACAAGTTATGGCCTGCAAATAATAATTACTGTAGGATTGAGACAAAGGACTGATGAGTAAACTTTCTTCCAGCTGCCATTATAATTAAAACGTGAACACTTTCAGGAGGTCTGAACTATGAAAGGCTTCAGTAAGCTGTTCTTAGTCATTTATGATTAATAGGTACCTTTCCATCGAGGTTCTGGCAAACTTAATAATGAACAACTTTAGTATGTCTGTAGTGACATTTTTGAGAATTCTGGAGTTATAGGTATTTTTTTAGACACAGAAATATTGTAAGAACATGTTTTTTGTTTTAATCACACGTGAAAAGGTGCAGGGTTACTTCAGGTTGTCCACAGCAGCTGACTATGTTTTGCCTCGTGCTCTAGAAAAAGCATGGTTTTGCCAGTTGCAGATAATTTCTGTAATTGGAATTCTGGGAACTTTTCAGAGGGTACATAAATTCAAGAGCCCTGAGAGGCAGGGTGGATGGTTGTTGGTTGTTTGGAAAGGTTGTGGTTTGTTAGTAGCCATGGTCAAAGAAGAAACAAAAGAAATTATACAGGTCTCTTTCTCTCTCTCTCTCTCTCTCTCTCTCTCTCTCTCTCTCTCTCTCTCTCCTTTCTTCTCTATCATTGTTTCTCTCCTACCCAGTGATAGAGGGTAAAACTAGGGGGATAAAGGATAGGAAATAAAAAGAATCCATAAAGGAGAAAAGGCCAATCACTATTCCTTTCCACGTCCAGTATTAATATAAAAGCGTCTATGATTGTGAAATCCCTCCCCTCAGCCATCTTTAACTACATTTCTACAATATAAGATATCTTTCAAATTTCTTAAAAAAAAAGTAAGAATGGAGGATAATTTAAAATGCTGTGTCCAGCACCAACAGAATGAATTAATCTTTAGCAGTAAAACATGAGGTTTTGTAAGTTGAAGAATCATAAATCCCCAGAGTTCTACAGAACTGATGGCAGAGCTAAGAATGAATGGCAAACCATAAAGCATTATTTTAAACATTAATGGTTTTGTAATTAATGAAAATTTCTTAGATTTGTTAAAATATTTTCTTTATTTTTATTTTATGTTTATGAATGTCTTGCCTGCATGTGTGTCTGTACATCATATGTGTGCAGTGCCATTTGATCTCTGGGAGCTGGAATTATGGACAATCATGAGCCACCATGTGTGCACTGGAAATCAAACTGAGGGTCTCTGAAAGAACAGCCAGTGCTCTTAACTACTGGGCCACCTCTCCACTTGTTTCTTTATTTTTTTCATAAAACTCATGGGTTTCAAGAAATCTGTAATTCAGTATTTCCAACCTATCGATCCAAATCTCCTTACTTTGCACCAAGTTGCATAAGAACAAAAGAATATGATTGAACCTGAACTCTTTGATTCTAGGAATGTTCTTACTCAAGTAAAAATGAAGAAAACAACACCAAGCCCCTGTACTTCCACAATCAATACATTTATTATAAGCATGGTGTAAACGTTAAAGTTTTTCTTTTCATATTTTAAAATATATCAATAATTTTTATCAGTTATTCATTCATGTAATTATGAACTCGTATAATTGTAAAATTAATGCAATATTGAAAGAAGCATTAAGATTCATTGTCTTATAGTTAATGATAAGAGTATTTCAGTCAATCTATTAGGTTTCTTTTTGCAAAGTTAGGATTTAATGAGTAATAAAAGATGTACGTGTATGTGCTGGACTTAGGCCCCCTACAAATTTGTAGGAGAGGTGTAACTTGATCTTCATGTGTTAACAACTAGATCTGGGGCTGTCTCTGTTGCCTGCCTTTGTATGGAATCCCTTAGTGGGGCTGTCTTGTCTGGCCTCAGTGGAAGAGGACATGGTTAGTCTTGATACAACTTGATATGTCAGTATGGGTTGGTACCCATAGGGTGGGGTAGCTCAAGGAATGGTATGTGAGGATGGGATTGGAATGAAAGGGGGGAAGTGGGGCTGAGATTGGAATGGAAAGTGGATAAATAAATTTAAAAAATGAAACTGAAAATCAGAGATGCACAAGGGTAGTCATTCACATGAGAAAGAAAGTGTGTGACAAATAGAATAGAAGTTTTAGGTGAGAAAAAAAAACCTTAGTTGTGAAGGAGTTCCTTTGCATAAATCTTTAAAATAATCCATGAATGATAGTGTGAGTCCAGTTTCCATGTAACTGACTTTCTATAGATATGTGTGGAGAGGTATTTTATAACATATGTTACACTTTTTTTTTTTTAATATGTTGTATATTTGTTTGGATATGTAAGTGCAGTGCTTTGCAGGCCTGCAGAGGGCAGCAATGCTCTAGAACTGGAGGGACAGACAGTTGTGAGCTGAGTCACCTGTGCTGAACTGTAGCACACGTTCTCAGTTACTCAATCCAACATTATTCTTTTTTATAATTGTTAGAACTTATGGTGAATAACTATGGATGGAGTACATTTAAAGATGAGTCGGGCTTTGGGGGGCAGTTTAATGAGTAACTCATGTTTTAGACGTTGATAAAGGTCGCACAGAGATGTGGATCCTCACTGAGTAATGTACTCTTGCAGAGAATCACGGATTAGGAAGGAAGGTTGCTGATTTAAAACTGTGAAACGAAACATTGCCATCAAAGACAATGATGATGATGATGATGTTGATGTTGATGATGATGATGATGATGATGAGGAGGAGGAGGAGGAGGAGGTTGTGAGCTGTGTCCCATGTCAATGTCATTCCAAGGGACATAGGAGAAAGACAGACTGATAAATAAAAAGAAGCTAGTGAAGGAGTAGAATATTCCCAAGGATACAGAGCCCCAGAAACAAAGCGAAGATAAAGCAAGCACAGTGGAGAAGGAACTGTGATGACTACTCTTGGTTGTTAATTTGACTAAACTGGAATGAATTACAATCCAGAAATGTAGGGCACACCAGTCAGGCAGGGTTTTTTAATTAATTAATTAATTAATTAATTAATTAATTAATTGCTGTTGTTTTTCACTTGGTTTGAAGTGAGTGAATCCAGTTCTAGTATAGACCTTTGAGGTAGGAAGACACCCACCTTTGATACCACTGCTGAGGCAGAAAGACGCATGTCTTTAATTTGGATCTTGAGGTGGGTAGACATACCTTTAATCTGGGCTGCACCTTCTGCTAGCAGCCTATATAAGGACATAGAAGAAGGATGCTTTTGCTTTTTGCTTGCTTGCTCTGGCCTGGCTAGCAAGTCCATTTCCTCACTGGCATTAGAGCCTATTTCTTCTAAATTCCAGTGTCCACTTAAAACCACCTGAAACATCTAGACTTGTGGAGTTGAACAACTTCTGAATTCTTGTACTTTCCTTTCATAGACTGACATTGTTGAGTTGAGAAGGCTAAGCTGACCCCATGACAGGCTTCAAATTGGCAGTTCAAGAGACTATGCCTAAGAACTGGGCAAGTCCAGGCAAGCCCAAATAAGTCAGTTATAAGAAAACAACAACAACAACAAAGAAAGAGAAAGAAAAAAAAACAGGCTCAGGCAGCTAGTCAGAAACTTCCCTGTTTTCAAAAGCTGCCCCACCAAGTGGCCTGAGGCAAGGATAATGGGTCAGCAGCAATTTCCAGACTTCCTCAACAATAGTTTCCAGGCTTTCCCAGCAATAGTTTCCAGTCTCTATGCCCCAATAATGGTTCTGGAATGTCTCTAGAGAAGGACTCAACAGATTAAAATAGAGGTCACCTACCCCAGAATTCCCCTGATGTGCTTTAAATCAGGCCTGTGAGCTCAATTCTAGGTCTCTCTATCTTGGTAATGAGAGACCCTACCACACTGGACTTCTGTAGAATAAAACAGTCTTTGCATTTACAAACTATTTGAGTGTGGGGTATCATTCTTCAGTGAATCATGGACCCTTACAGAGTTATTTGGACCATAGACTATAAGTGATTCTAATAAATCCCTTTTCTTTGTCTATAGAAAAATAGATTCATTCTATAAGTCTGCTACTCTAGAGAATCCTGACTAATACATTAGTCCAGCAAGACAAGAACTGAGATATGGCTATCGCTTTGTATATGGAGATGAACACTGTGGTTGGGGTGCATGGACCTTTGAGGGTAGCACACAAAGAGTTGGTTCTAATTAAACTGGTTTTTGGCAAAAAAAAAAGTCTAATTTCGAGGAAATGGACATGTAATCAATCACATAAAGAAAATTAGAAAGCAACCACATTGTGATTTTTATACTGCTTGAAAGGTTTTGCTCGGGTACATAAGCTGTGAGAGAAAAGATAAAGTTGTTGAAGCCTTACTTTGTCTACCAAATGTGTGTGAGTGTGTGCCTGCTTTATATTAGTCAGTGACACCACATCTCCTCCTTGGATGGCTGAACTCACTGTCAGAGTTGGCCTCTGGCAGAAAATGTAGTATATACATAAGGGGGAAGAATACAATTATGTTGTTTGCATAAAAATAACCGAATATTAGTGCATTAAAGGGAAAAGCCAGACTAACGAGTATTGCCTGTGGAGTTGGGCAGGCTGTGAATGTAAAGGGGGAAACATTAAAGACGTACAAGATGAACAGAGAAGGAAGCATGACTGAAACAGGTTATAGGCATGTTTGAGAATGCCACAGTTCCCATAACTAACACATGCTAACGAAAATGTTTACTGAGGAAGGAGACAGGGAAGTAAGGGACAGATGGAAGGAGGAAGGAGGGAGGGAGAGAGGGAGGGAGGGAGAAAGGAAGGGAGAGAG